>NC_045449.1:1122905-1145321 GCF_002776525.5 Piliocolobus tephrosceles
TGGCACACTCTGAAGAGATGACTGTACCCTCCACTCCGGGGTCGTCTCGTTCGGCTTCTCTTCTTTTTGTATCCACAAGTTCAAGAAATAGCCTAGACATTCTCCTCAGCAAATTGGAGCACTCGACAGGGTTCAGTTCATAAAACACACACACACACTCACACTCAGAAGCCACAAGTCTGCAGATATCACAGCAGTCTGGCAGCTGGAGACTGTATCCTGCTTTCAAGATTTTTTAAAAGAAAAATCAAGTGTGGCTTGGTTATTTTAATGGGATAAAAATTGGAAACCACTTTACAGTTAAAAATAGGATGTTGGCTATCTTTGAAAAGTTCATTAATCAGGGGTTGGGCGTCTGCATAATAAAATTAAATGCAGCCATTACAAAGTATGCTTCACGTGAAAGTTTAATGACACGAGAAGCTATGCATGCTGTTACATGAAAAATGGATGTACCCTATGATCCCAATTTTTAAAAAATGCTTGTAAGTTTTTAGACATGTAAAACAAAAATATGCAGTGTTAACAGCTATTATAGCATATTAGGGAAACATAATTTTTATTTTCCTTGTTTCTATTTGATCCTTTTTTTTTTAGAGACAGAGCCTTGTTCTTGTCACCCAGGCTGGAGTGCAATGGCGTGATCTCAGCTCACTGCAACCTCTGCCTCCCTCATTCGAGCGATTCTTCTGCCTCAGCCTTCCAAGTAACTGGGATCACAGGTGCCTGCCACCATGCCCGGCTAATTTTTGTACTTTAATAGAGACAGCATTTCACCATGTTGGCCAGGTTGGTCTCGAACTCCTGACCTCAAATGATCCACCCATCTCGGCCTCCCAAAGTGCTAGGATTACAGGCGTGCACCACCGTGCCCAGCCTTGATCCATATTTTCTATAATAAACATACATTGATTTTGTCAGAAAAAAATGTAATAAAAAAATGCTTAGATGCTGAACCAGTGGATTGATCCATAAAAATTTGCCATTTTCAACAGAAGATTGCTGGGAGCTTTGGACTACAATAAAATTTCATACCATAATCAAAGACATTCAAATAATAACAATATAGATTCTTCCCTGGAATAAACAACTTTTTTTTTTTTTTGAGACAGTCTCGCTCTGTGGCCCAGGCTGGAGTGCAGTGGTGTGATCTCTGCACTCACTGCAAGTTCCGCCTCCCAGGTTCACACCATTCTCCTGCCTCAGCCTCCCCAGTAGCTGGGACTACAGGCGCCCGCCACCACGCCCGGCTAAGTTTTTGTATTTTTTAGTAAAGTCAGGGTTTCACCATGTTAGCCAGGATGGTCTCGAACTGCTGACCTCGTGATCCACCCGCCTTGGCCTCTCAAAGTGCTGGGATTACAGGTGTGAGCCACCGCGCCCGGCCATAAACAACTTCTTTAAGGCAAATGTCCACATTTCCTTGGAGTTAAATATTAATCTGATAGAACTCAGCCTAGGAGATGAAATTTAGTTTATGTGAAATTTTTATGAACTAATAAATGGGCTGGATCAAACAGCAGGACCAGAATAGAGTCACAAAGAAGTCTTACAAGATTAAGCATTTACTGTGAATTCTCCATTGCTTTCTTTTTTTTTTTTTTTGAGACGGAGTCTCTCTCTGCCGCCTAGGCTGGAGTGCAGTGGCTGGATCTCAGCTCACTGCAAGCCCGCCTCCTGGGTTTACGCCATTCTCCTGCCTCAGCCTCCCGAGTAGCTGGGACTACAGGCACCCGCCACATCGCCTGGCTAGTTTTTTGTATTTTTTAGTAGAGACAGGGTTTCACCTTGTTAGCCAGGATGGTCTCGATCTCCTGACCCCGTGATCCTCCTGTCTCGGCCTCCCAAAGTGCTGGGATTACAGGCTTGAGCCACCGCGCCCGGCCCATTGCTTTCTTAAAAGGGTAAGAACTTGGATGAGGCACTTACCTACCTCGCGTCTATGGCACGGCACCTACACGCCTGCACTGTGTCCCGGGTGGGAAGCGGCGCTGGAAGCAGAAAGTGGCTGTGAGAAGGGAAATTAGCAAGACCCTTATCCAAGGCAAGCTGAGAGAGTCACTCGTGGGTTCTCTTTGCATAGGTCACCTTCAGCAGGAAGTTTAAAAGCTGGAACCATATTCAGTTAAATACAAATATCAAGTCGTGCTTGATGGGGTTTCAGAGGAGCCAAGGCCCAGACGCCATAGTCGCCAACTGTGCACCACCATAAATGATTGAGTATGACCGAGTGCACAGGGCTCACACTCCATTAACGGTTCAGTGCTCCCGTCTTCTACCAGAGTGGAGTTTCTGAAGTGCTCGTGGCGAAACAGAACAGTCTCCATCCGTCCATTAAGAAACATGCTTTCAGTACTGATGTTTTCAAAGCAACCTATTTCTCTGGTGAAAAATATAATTCAAATGATTTAAAAATGCAATCTGGGCCAGGCATGGTGGCTTACGCTTGAAATCCCAGCACTTTGGGAGGCCAAGGCAGGAGGATCACTTGGGGTCAGGAGTTCAAGACCAGCCTGGCCAACATGGCGAAACCCCGTCTCTACAAAAAATACAAAAATTAGCCCGGTTTGGCCAGGTGTGCTGGCTCACGCCTGTAATCCCAGCACTTTGGGAGGCTGAGACGGGTGGATCATGAGGTCAGGAGATTGAGACCATCCTGGCTAACATGGTGAAACCCCGTCTCTACTAAAAATACAAAAAATTAGCCGGGCGTGGTGGCGGGCGCCTGTAGTCCCAGCTACTCGGGAGGCTGAGGCAGGAGAATGGTGTGAATCCAGGAGACGGAGCTTGCAGTGAGCCGAGATCGAGCCACCGCACTCCAGCCTGGGCGACAGAGTGAGACTGCGTCTCAAGAAAAAAAATAAAAATTAGCCTGGCATGGTGGTGCACGCCTGTAGTCCCAGCTCCTCAGGAGGCTCAGGCAAGAGAATCACTCGAACCTGGGAGGCAGAGGTTGCAGTGAGCCGAGATTGTGCTACTGCACTCCAGCCTGGGTAACAGAGCGAGACTCCATCTCAAAAACAAACAAAAAAGAAAACAGGAGGTACAGAGGGGCACGCCAGAGATCCTTGCAGGAGGAAGGACCATTTGGGTAGTGTTATGGACTAAATGTTTGTTTCCCTCTAAAATTCATATGTGGACATGCAAATCTCTAACGTGATGGTGTTAGGATGCGGGGCTTTGAGAGATGATTACGTCAGGCATGAATTACATTAGTGGCTGGTTTTTTTTTTTTTTTTTTTTTTTTTTGGAGTTTTGCTCTTATTGCCTAGGCTGGAGTGCAATGGCGCGATCTCGGCTCACCACAACCTCTGCCTTCTGAGTTCAAGCAATTCTCCTGCCTCAGCCTCCCAAGTAGCTGGGATTACAGGCATGTGCCACCACACCCAGCTAAGTGTGTATTTTTAGTAGAGAGGGGGTTTCTCCATGTTGGTCAGGTTGGTCTCAAACTCCCAAACTCAGGTGATCTGCCCGCCTCGGCCTCCCAAAATGCTGGGATTACAGGCGTGAACCACCGCGCCTGGCCTGTTTTCTTTTTAAAGTATATAATTCTGGCTGGGTGCGGTGGCTCAGGTCTGTAATCCCAGCACTTTGGGAGGCTGAGAGGCCAAGGAGGGTGGATCACCTGAGGTCAGGAGTTTGAGACCAGCCTGGCCAACGTGGCGAAACCCTGTCTCTGCTAAAGATACAAAAATTAGCCAGTTGTGGTGGCGTGTGCCTGTAATCCCAGCTACTAGGGAGGCTGAGGCAGGAGAATCCCTTGAACCCGGGAGGTGGAGGTTGCAGTGAGCCGAGATCACACCACTGCACTCCAGCCTGGACAACAGAGTGAGACTCTGTCTCAAAAAGTAAATAAATAAATGGCACAATTCAGTGGCATTGAGTACATTCCCATTTGTGCAACTACCATTTCTGCGTGGTTTGAAAACACCTCAAGATTCCAAAAGAAATCACCAGACCCGTTATGCAGTCCCTCCCATAGGTTTCAAAACAAGGAGGAAGTGGCCAGGCACGGGACTTGGACCTGGTACCCCACAGAGACTGCTGGAAGGACTCTGGCCCAGTACCTGACAGAGACCACTGGAAGGACTCTGACCCAGTACCCCACAGAGACCACTGGAAGGACTCTGAAACAGTACCCAATGTACCCAACTGAGACTGCTGGAAGGACTCTGACCCAGTACTCCACAGAGACCACTGGAAGGACGCTGGCCTAGTACCCCAGAGACACCACTGCAAGGACGCTGGCCCAGTACCCCACAGAGACCACTGCAAGGACTCTGACCCAGTACCCCACAGAGACCACGGGAAGGACTCTGACCCAGTACCCCACAGAGACCACTGAAGGACTCTGACCCAGTACCCCACAGTTCTAAGGAAGAGGGTTAGTCCACGGAGCTGCAGAGGTGCCCGCTTCGGCTCTATGGGGTCAGCTGGACGTGACTCAGGTCCACCTCTGGGTGGGCTTTTGGTCCTGAGCTCATGCACACAAGCAAATTGGTGTTAAAACTTGATGGCGTTTGCTTGTATTCCTTTCTCCAGTCACTCAACAACCACTTAATGCAGACAGTGTGCCAGGTGCTGGAGCCACTGCCCCTGGGGTGAGTTATGAGGGGGTCAGCCTCTCCTTCCTTTGCCTCCCCATCCCCACCGAGAGAGGAGCAGCTCCTCCAGCATGGGGTGGGAGCGCAGGACCTTGGGAGGCGGAGGGAACCCCACAGAGCTTCCTGGGAGATGGAGTGGTGGGGAGGACGGGCCACTGGTGCCAGCCTGTGACTGCTCCCACCTGTGTCCCCTCCCTCACAGTTCCCCTGGGAGTGGCAGCCCCTTGGCTGGTGGGATGGGGCCCACCAGAAAACCCCAGGCCCAGGCCCTCCTTAGCAGAGACCTCTCTGAGACGCTCTGGCAGCTTCAAGGGACAACGTGGCTCAGCTGGCAGCGTCTCAGGGGGGCTCTAGTGTGGATCTGAGTGTTTTCCTCAAATGTCCTGGATGGTGAAAGACTCTTGGGAACTTTGCATAACGCAAGTAGCAAAGGGAAGGAGATTCAGTGTGACTAAGATTGACTGCATTTTGGGTAGCCCAGTAGGATACGGGCTTCGAGACGGGTTGAACTGAATTCAGGAGTGACATGACAGTTTCTGCATAAAGTTCATACACATGATACAGAGGTGAACAGCACACACCGCCCAGCTCTCGGGGACTGGCAGTCTAGTGGAAAGCCGCCCCTGCCCCCACATTATTTCTTGAGAACATTCTGAGGAATTTTATACCATGGTGATCCTTTATTTGATGTTATCTCTACAAGTTCACAAAGTTGCTGCAGTCCATTTTGCAGATAAGAAAACAAAACTCGAGTGACTTAGTGACTTTCTTACGACCTAATACTATCAGATTCTGCCAGGCGCGTGGCTCACACCTGTCATCCAGCACTTTGGGAGGCCAAGGCAGACACATCACCTGAGGTCAGGAGTTCGAGACCAGCCTGGCCAACATGGCGAAATCCCATCTCTACTAAAAATACAAAAATGAGCCGGGCGTGGTGGCGGGCACCTGTAATCCCAACTGCTCAGGAGACTGAGGCAGGGGGAATCGCTTGAACCCGGGAGATGGAGGTTGCAATGAGTTGAGATCGTGCCACTGCATTCCAGCCTGGGCGGCAGAGTGAGACTCTGTCTCCAAAAAAAAAAAAAAAAACAGAAAACGAATACTACTACCTCGCTAAGTGAACAGAATTGTATTGGTGTGTGTGTGTGTGTGTGTGTGTGTTAAGTTCTGGGGTACCTGTGCAGGAGGTGCGGGTTTCTAAATGGGTAAATATGTGCCATGGTGGTTTGCTGCACAGATCAACCCACCACCTGGATATTAAGCCCAGCATCTATTAGTTCTTCTCCCGGATGCTCTCCCTTCCCGACTCCTCTCCCTGACGGGCTCCAGTGTGTGCTGTTCCCCGCCATGTCTCCATGGGTTCTCATCATTCAGTTCCCGATTATAAGTGAGAACATGCAGTATTTGGTTGGTGTGCGTTTTTTAAGAGATGGGGCCTTGCTATGTTGTCTAGGATGCTCTTGAATTCCTCAGCTCAAGTAACCCTTCTGCCTTGGCCTCCCAAAGTGCTGGAATAACAGGTATGAGTCAGCTGGGCGCGGTGGCTCATGCCTGTAACCCCAGCACTTTGAGAGGCCGAGGCGAGTGGATCACCTGAGGTTGGGAGTTCAAGACCAACCTGGCCAACATGGTGAAACCCTGTCTGTACCAAAAACACGCAATTAGGCCGGGCACGGTGGCTCACGCCTGTAATCCCAGCACTTTGGGAGGCCGAGTAGGGCAGATCACAAGATCAGGAGATCAAGGCCATCCTGGCTAACACGGTGAAACCCTGTCTCTACTAAAAATACAAAAAATTGGGGTGTGGTGGCAGATGCCTGTAGTCCCAGCTACTCGGGAGGCTGAGGCAGGAGAATGGTGTTAACCCAGGAGGCAGAGGCTGCAGTGAGCTGAGATCGCGCCACTGCACTCCAGCCTGGGCGGCAGAGCGAGACTGTGTCTCACAATAAATAAATAAATAAATACACAAAATTAGCTGTGTGTGGTGGCTCACGCCTGTAATCCCAGCTACTCAGGAGGCTGAGGCAGGAGAATCGCTTGAACCCAGGAGGTGGAGGTTGTAGTGAGCCAAGATCCTGCCATTGCACTCCACCCTGGGCAACAAGAACAAAACTCCATCTCAAAAAAACAAACAAACAAAAAAAAAAAACAGGGGTGAGCCACCATGCTCTTGTGTGTTTTAGGTCTAATGTATGAAGCAAAGTGCTGGCCAGACATCTCACGGGTTAACGCACCACCACACATGGTCACAAACAGCAGGGAGCTGCACCGTTATCGTTGAACAGAGCGATGACAGGTTGCACGCTGCTGCGGAAGGTAAGGCGGCAGCTCTGTGCAGGGTGGGTTGAGAGGGGTTACATGAGAGGCAGGGCACCGGCTCAGAGGTGGCTGGCACTGAATCAGGTCGAAAACAACGGGCCCCAGCCAGCAGAGCATGCAACAGAAGATAGAACGGCAAATAGAGAGGACGCAAGGGCCTGTTCCAGGGTGAAAAACACACACTGCCATATTCATTTAGTAAAAAGTTGTTGGCCGGGTGTGGTGGCTCAAGCCTGTAATCCCAGCACTTTGGGAGGCCGAGACGGGCGGATCACAAGGTCAGAAGATCGAGACCATCCTGGCTAACACGGTGAAACCACGTCTCTACTAAAAAATACAAAACACTAGCCGGGCAAGGTGGCAGGCGCCTGCAGTCCCAGCTACTCGGGAGGCTGAGGCAGGAGAATGGTGGGAACCCAGGAGGCGGAGCTTGCAGTGAGCTGAGATCCGGCCATTGCACTCCAGCCTGGGCAACAGAGCAAGACTCCGTCTCAAAAAAAAAAAAAAAAAAGTTGTCACTTTTTGGGAAAGGATTGTGTTTTGTGTTTTGTGTTTTTGTTTTTTGAGATGGAGTCTTGCTCTATTGCTCAGGCTGGAGTGCAGTCACGTGATCTCGGCTCGCTGCAATCTCCACCTCCCGGGTTCAAGCGGTTCTCCATCCTCAGCCTCCTGAGTAGCTGGAACTACAGGCGTGCGCCACCATGTCCGGCTAATTTGTTGTTGTTGTTGTTGTATTTTTAGTAGAGACAGGGTTTCTCCATGTTGGTCAGTCTCCATGTTGGTCGAACTCCCAACCTCAGGTGATCTGCTTGTCTCGGCCCCCCAAAGTGCTGGGATTACAGGCATGAGCTACCACGCCTGGCCTGGAAACGATTGTTTACACCAAACCTTTTTTGGCACTAAGATAAAAATGGCTACCAACCACATTTGCCCGTTCTCATGTAAGCTATAAGTGATTTCTGTAAAAGACTGGATGTTTGAAAATTTCTAGAAAAAAATGCACTAGTTAAGAGACAGTGGCTGGTTGCAAAAGATTTATCTCTCAAGGAGGGAAACCGAATACCACAGACCAGGAAAACAGATTAAAAGGTAATTTTGGAGGGTGAAGAAAACATCACCAAGTGATCTCTGGTCTTCCTCCAAGCAGAAAGGCTTTCCCGCACCTTACTGTCTTAGCTCTTCTGTATCTTCACAGGGTTAATGATAAAACGAGCTTTGCAAGCTGAGCAGCTCTGCCAAGGTGGGAAATCTTTGCCAACCTGAGCAGCAATCACCAGGCAAAGGTACATTCCTTCTTTTCTGTTCCACTCCAGTCACACAAATCTGTGTCTTTAGGAGGAAGAGACTTGTTTTTGTGCCAGTTTTTGACTTAGAGAAACAAAAGAAAATGTCCTGATAGCAAATATCTTTAGCGAGATTCTCCAGTCACCTGTTTATCGACTTCTTGGTGTCTCTGCCATCAGAGGAGAGTGTGTCAGGACAAAGCCTCAGATCCCTTGCCACGAAAGGGAACATCAGCCAGACATGGTGGTTCACGCCTGTAATCCCAGCACTTCGGGAAGCCGAGGAGGGCGGATCATGAGGTCAGGAGTTCAAGACCAGCCTGGCTAACACCATGAAACCTCATCTCTACTAAAAATACAAAAATTACCCAGGCGTGGTGGTGGGCATCTGTAATCGCAGCTACTCAGGAGGCTGAGGCAGGAGAATCACTTGAACCTGGGAGGCAGAGGTTGCAGTGAGCTGAGATCACACCACTGTACTCCAGCCTGGGCAACAGAGTGAGACTTGGTCTAAAAAAAAAAAGTGGGCGGGGCACAGTGGTTCACGCCTGTAATCCCATCACTTTGGGAGGCCGAGGTGGGTGGATCACAAGGTCAGGAGTTCAAGACCAGCCTGGCCAATATGGTGAAACCCCATCTCTATTAAAACTACAAAAATTAGCTAGGTGCAGTGGCAGGCACTTGTAATCCCAGCTACTCCGGAGGCTGAGGCAGAAGAATCACTTGAACCCAGGCAGCAGAGGTTTGCAGTGAGCCAAGATTACACCATTGCGCTCCAGCCTGGGAGATAGAGGGAGACTCTGCCTCAAAAAAAAAAAAAAAAAGCATATTTAATAATCATAGATTTCATCAGAATAGTGAGTTTATCTTGAAATTTATATCAAATGCTTAGATTTAGAATCTGTAGTTATTGAGAAACTACTGTAGTAGCAAAAAGTACTTAGCACTTACTGTGTGCTGGGCACTGATCCAATCACTGTCTATACAAACCCCCACTTTTTTTTTTGAGATAGGCTCTCGCTCTGTCGCCCAGGCTGGAGGGCAGTGGCGCGATCTCAGCTCACTGCAGCCTCTGCCTCCCGGATTCAAGCAATTCTCCTGCCCCATCCTCCTGAGTAGCTGGGATTACAGGTGCACGCAACCACGCCTGGCTAATTTTTGTATTTTTAGCAGAGACGGGGTTTCTCCATGTTGGTCAGGCTGGTCTCAAACTCCTGACCTCAGGTGATCCGCCCACCTCGGCCTCCCAAAGTGCTGGGATTACAGGTGTGAGCCACTGCACCTGGCTTTTGTATTTTTTTAGTAGATGGGTTTCACCATGTTGGCCAGGCTGGTCTCAAATCATCTTTTCAAAGTAAACTGCTGCATTTCTAACTGCTGCTTCTTGAGGCAATAAATATAAAAACACAGTGCCATCTCATCTTTATTCTGTGCTACTAGACGATGCTATCTCTTAAAAGTGGCTGTGTTCCCCAAGAATGTATTAATGTAATTTTGGACGCAATGCAAAATACTTTTTATGGTGGTGTTGATCCAACACAAAAAGCAGTAGCGAAGCTGCGACCGCTGCAAGCGACACATACCCTAGGAGAGGGCGCCCCCTGGTGGGAATCGGTAACATCAACAGATTGAGACACACCAGCTCCAACGTGGGGAGCACCCAGGCCTCTCAACAGGTCTTGACCCTTCTGTGTTGTGATTTCAACAGCTTTGACTGATTGACTGATGGATTGATTCATTGATTGAGACGGAGTCTCACTCTGTCCCCCAAGCTGGAGTGCTGTGGCGCGATCTTGGCTCACTGCAACCTCCACTTCCCGGGTTCAAGTGATTCTCCAGCCTCAGCCTCCCGAGTAGCTGGGACTACAGGCACCCGCCACCATGCCCGGCTCACTGTTTGTATTTTTAGTACAGATGGGGTTTCACCGTGTTGGTCAGGCTGGTCTCGATCTCCTGACCTCAACTGATCTGCCTGCCTCGGCCTCCCAAAGTGCTGGGATTCCAGGTGTCAGCCACCATGCCCGGCCTTGCAATTCCTTTTCTAATGTAAAAAGTCACTAGGAGAATAAAATGAATTTGCATGGATAAAGCACTTTCTATAAAAACATCATGGCCGGGCGCGGCGGCTCACGCCTGTAATCCCAGCACTTTGGGAGGCCAAGGCGGGCGGATCACGAGGTCAGGAGATCGAGACCATCCTGGCTGACACAGTGAAACCCCGTCTCTACTAAAAAATACAAAAAATTAGCCGGGCGAGGTGGCGGGCGCCTGTAGTCCCAGCTACTCGGGAGGCTGAGGCAGGAGAATGGCGTAAACCCGGGAGGCAGAGCTTGCAGTGAGCCGAGATCCGGCCACTGCGCTCCAGCCTAGGTGACAGAGTGAGACTCCGTCTCAAAAAAAAAAAAAAACACATCATAAAACGTTTGTTACACAAGTAAATGAATTAATAAACATGGAAAACCACATAACACACATACATTCAATAACACTTTCAAAGGTGGTCATGTTCTTTCAAAAATAGTTCAGTCCTTCCGTTGTTTGCTGCAGACCCACTTTTACATGACCCAGGACAAAAGAGAACAATTTAAAACATTTTTGGCAGAGAATACAAAATCAGATTAAGTGACAGACCTAGTGATACTGAGAATACGTGAATTGAGCTGCTTCACAGTTTTTTGTTTTTTTTTTTTTTTGAGACGGAGTCTCGCTCTGTTGCCCAGGCTGGAGTGCAGTGGCCGGATCTCAGCTCACTGCAAGCTCCGCCTCCCGGGTTTACGCCATTCTCCTGCCTCAGCCTCCCGGGTAGCTGGGACTACAGGCACCAGCCACCTCGCCCAGCTAGCTTTTTGTATTTTTTAGTAGAGAGGGGGTTTCACCGTGTTAGCCAGGATGGTCTCGAACTCCTGACCTCGTGACCCGCCCATCTCGGCCTCCCAAAGTGCTGGGATTACAGGCTTGAGCCACCGCGCCCGGCCGCTTCTTCACAGTTTTGAAAGCACAGAGTACACAATCCTTTTCATCCCCCTCTAAAACTGGTATCTGTTAAAAAGAGATAAATATTAATGCCTCTCTATTTGGGGCCTAACAATTTACTATGTTTTTCACCAAAATGATGTTCTGAAACAAACAAAGGATCTTACTTTTCCTTTGTCTATTATCCCTGATATCTTCATTTCCTCCAAGTGGAAGTAAAACTTAGGAGTGATAATTAGCTGGGTGTGGTGGCCGCTGCCTGTAGTCCTAGTTACTCGGGAGGCTGAGGCAGGAGAATGGCGTGAACCCAGGAGGCGGAGCTTGCAGTGAGCTGAAATCGCGCCACTCACTCCAGCCGGGGTAACAGAGCCAGATTCCGTCTTAAAAAAAAAAAAAAAAAAAAAAGGCAGGAGTGATTTAGTATCTGGTACATGGGGTAGGAAAGCTGTTGAAATGAAGTGTTTTTCCCTCACAGTAGTACACGCAGGCCACCAACCAAAGCCTAAAGACACTGAAATCGGCCGGGCGCGGTGGCTCAAGCCTGTAATCCCAGCACTTTGGGAGGCCGAGACGGGCGGATCACGAGGTCAGGAGATCGAGACCATCCTGGCTAACACGGTGAAACCCCGTCTCTACTAAAAAATACAAAAAACTAGCCGGGCGAGGTGGCGGCGCCTGTAGTCCCAGCTACCTGGGAGGCTGAGGCAGGAGAATGGCGTGAACCTGGGAGGTGGAGCTTGCAGTGAGCTGAGATCCGGCCACAGCACTCCAGCCTGGGTGACAGAGCGAGACTCCCTCTCAAAAAAAAAAAAAAAAAAAAAAAAAAAAAGACACTGAAATCAAGCCAACAAGATTTTTGCTTTTTGTTTTTTTTTTTAAGACAGAATCTTGCTCTGTCGCCCAGGCTGGAGTGCAGTGACACGATCTCAGCTCACTGCAGCCTCCGCCTCCCAGGTTCACGCGATTCTCCTGTCTCAACCTCCCAAGTAGCTGGGATTGCAGGTACGTGCCACCATGTCTGACTAATTTTTGTATTTTTAGTAGAGACGGGGTTTCACTCTATTGGCCAGGCTGGTCTTGAACTCCTGACCTCATGACGCCTGTAATCCCAGCACTCTGGGAGGCCGAGGCAGGTGGGTCACCTGAGGTCAGGAGTTCGAGACCAGTATGGACAACGTGATGAAACCCCATCTCTACTAAAAACACAAAATTATCCAGTTGTCGTGGGCGCCTGTAATCTCAGCTACTCAGTAGACTGAGGCGGGAGAATCGCTTGAACCCAGGAGGTGAAGGTTGCAGTGAGCTGAGATTGCACTCCAGCCTGGGTGACTAGAGCAAAACTCGATCTCAAAAAAAAAAAAAAAAAAAGAGGCTGAGATGGGAGGATCATTTGAGCCCAGGAGTTTGAGGCTGCAGTGAACTATTACCATGCTACTGCATGCCCACCAGAGTGACAGAGTGAGACCCTGTCTCTTTAGGAAAACAAAAAAACAAAAAACTGACCATATCCAATGTCAGTGAAGATGTGGAGTAGCTGGAACTCTCATGCCAAGCTGATAGGACCGTAAAATAGTACAACTCATTTAAAAAACTGTTTTGCGGCCTGGCGTGGTGGCTCACGCTTGTCATCCCAGCACTTTGGGAGGCTGAGGCGGGCGGATCACAAGGTCAGGAGATCGAGACCATCCTGGCTAACAAGGTGAAACCCCGTCTCTACTAAAAATACAAAAATTAGCCAAACGCGGTGGGGCACGCCTGTGGTGCCAGCAACTCGGGAGGCTGAAGCAGGAGGATCCCTGGAACCCAGGATGCTGAGGTCACACTGAGCCGTGATCGTACCACTGCACTGCAGCCTGGGTGACAGAACAAGACCCTGTCTCAAATAAAAATAAAAAAATAAGTTTCTGTCTCCCCTTATACACAGCAGGCCGGTTACCTCCTGTCCAGCACAGTGAGCTGGTGCTATGAGGGCTGACCCAAGCTCTGCCCCAAAGCAGGAGCTGAGAACGTTTCCTAGAAGGCAAGCACACTGGAAATGTCTCCACCAAAAGCAGCTACAAATGAATGTGACCTTAAGGTATTAAGGCTTTGGTTCTCTAGAAAACTGTCACCGCTCTTAGGCAACCTGACAACTCATAACCATTGTTCTCCCCGTGGACTGTGGCTCTACTTCTCCAAGGTAAAGTATCTTAAATTGGAAAGAAGTATTGATCCAATTGTAAAATTTTTTCTTGAAAATTTCCAAATTAAGCTAAATTTAAAAAACAAAAATCACCAAAACCTTAACCTACAAAATAAACTTTTTGGACCGTAGCCACCTGAGCTCTAAATAATGGTATCATTTATATCTCAATTCTAATACACTGGTGAATATGCATATTGCAGCTTTTCCAAGACACGTATTAATTGTAAAACATATACTGACCTCAAAAATGTGGCCGGACGCGGTGGCTCACGCCTGTAATCTCAGTACTTTGGGAGGCAGAGGCAGGCAGATCACAAGGTCAGGAGATCAAGACCATCCTGGCTAACACGGTGAAACCCTGTCTCTATTAAAAATACAAAAAAATTAGCCGGGTGTGGTGGCAGGCCTGTAGTCCCAGCAACTCCAGAGGCCAAGGCAGGAGAATGGCGTGAACCCGGGAAACGGAGCTTGCAGTGAGCCGAGATCGCGCCACTGAACTCCAGCCTGGGCGACAGAGCGAGACTCTGTCTCAAAAACAAACAAACAACAACAAAAAAAAGTTTAAATACTTTAAATGATCACTTTAGAATATATTAATAAGGGGGAATATAGTATTTCGAGAAAACACTGAGTTTTAATGAAGAGCAAAGGTAGTATGGCCTAATGGGATTCTTCAGTGATACAGATGAAGTGAATTCTGTATTTGAATCATCAGCTGTGCAGCTGTCATCAAGTTCCTTAAATACTTCCCGTTCAGCTTTCCTAATTGCAAACACGCAGGCAGCAGCTCACCTGATTACTCTTGAGCACTAGATTCCAGACATTGCTGAGTAATGAGCACAGTGCCTGGTGCAAAGCTGATACTCAGTGTTAGCAAAATTATTTGATTTTGAGACACAGTCTCGCTCTGTCCCCCAGGCTGGAGTGCACTGGCACGATGATCTCGGCTCACTGCAAGCTCCGCCTCCCAGGTTCACGCCATTCTCCTGCCTCAGCCTCCCGAGTAGCTGGGACTACGGGCGACCGACACCATGCCCGGCTAATTTTTTGTATTTTTTATTAGAGACGGGGTTTCACCTGTTAGCTAGGATGGTCTCGATCCTGTTTTTTTTTTTTTTTTTTTTTGAGACGGAGTCTTGCTCTGTTGCCCAGGCTGGGGTGCAGTGGCCGGATCTCGGCTCACTGCAAGCTCCGCCTCCCGGGTTCTCGCCATTCTCCTGCCTCAGCCTCCCGAGTAGCTGGGACTACAGGCGCCCGCCACCTCGCCCGGCTAGTTTTTTTAGTATTTTTTAGTAGAGACGGGGTTTCACCGTGTTAGCCAGGATGGTCTCGATCTCCTGACCTCGTGATCCGCCCGTCTCGGCCTCCCAAAGTGCTGGGATTACAGGCGTGAGCCACCGCGCCCGGCCAATGTTAGCAAAATATTAACAGTATCAATTACAATCCTACCAACTCAAAGAAACAGGATAAAACAACACAGGGCTTGGTTTTCCTGATCCAGGTTGGATCTGGCAGCATTCCCATTTCCTCTCACGGTGCTCACAAAGGCTTCCTTTAATGACACATTCTAGGATTTCACCAGTTTTCCATGAACTATGGTTACAGTTTTCAAAAGAAAACAGGGTTCACACCTTTATCCCTATTTTTCAGCAAGCCCACTCTATTGTCCTAGGATCAGGAAGCAGCTAATTTGAGATTTCATTTATAAGGCTCAAGGCGTTGTCTGCGACAGGGGCCAATTAAATGTCTCATTTATTCCATCAGTTTCCCCTTTCAGTGATGGACCTTCATCCCCATCTTCCTGTAGGGGATGTAACTGTGCAGACGTGCTGTGCTGGGCGCCCACCTGGAACAGAGCATGTACACAAACCCACTTACTGTCGCTCCTAACATTTCAGGAAAGCTTTGGGTTTTCCTTTTCCAAGGCAAAGTACCGAGATGTGTAATTAAAACACAAATTAGCTACGTTCAAGATGTAACTAACAATTTCTATTGAAGTTAACTGATCCTCAAAGGGACTCAAATCAAGCGCAGAATCTTTCGGGGCAATTCCCTTTCCAGCCCACAAATACAGGAACTGGGAGTGACACTGTCCTCACAGCGCGACGGCACCTTTCTGCAGGCTTCCCTGGCTGCCTTTCAATTTTTTGTTTTTTGTTTTCTGAGACGGAGTCCTGCTCTTACTGCCCAGGCTGGAGTGCAGAGGCGCGATCTCGGCTCACTGCAACCTCCGCCTTCGGTTTTCAAGCGATTCTCCCGCCTCAGCCTCCCAAGTCGCTGCAATTGCAGGTGCCCGCCACCATGCCCAGCTAATTTTTCCGTATTTTAGTAGAGACAGGGTTTCACCATGTTGGCCAGGCCGGTCTCCAACTGCTGACCTCGTGATGCACCCGCCTCGGCCTCCCAAAGTGCTGGGCGCCCTTATAGGGGTGAGCCACCGCACCCAGCCTTTCAATTTTTGATAGGGATCTTTTTTTTTTTTTTGAGGCGGAGTCTCGCTGTCCCCCAGGCTGGAGTGCAGTGATGCGATCTCGGCTCACTGCAACCTCCGCCTCCCAGGATGAAGCGAGTCTCCTGCCTCAGCCTCCCGAGTAGCTGGGAGTACAGGCTCGTGCCACCACCGCCAGCTAATTTTTGAATTTTTAGTAGAGACAGGGTTTCACAATGTTGGCCAGGATGGTCTCCATCTCTTGACCTCATAATCCGCCCGCCTCAGCCTCCCAAAGTGCTGGGATTACAGGGGTGAGGCACCGGCGCCCGGCTGATAAGGATCTTTCTTACAAACCTATACCAATCACCGCTTTCCTAATTACCTTTGTAAGTTTCTCTGAGTGGCAGGTTCTGTTTCTTCAGCTTGCAAAAATCGCCACACCTCTTGAAAATGCTCATGCATCTTGAAACTGCTGACTGAAAGTCTTAAGAAACCCTTTCACAAAGCAAAAATCATGTCAACCAACTTGGGACAGTTGTAACATTTGGTATTGCCTCATTACAAGATAAAAAACCAGCAGCACCACCTGCATTAAACATGTTTTCCTAACAAACACCCTCCATTACATGTGCTCATCTGAGCTCTGCGAGTCCGTTCATGCATTAGTGTTCAGTGTGGTGGCAGCAAATCCCTGCATCCCACGAGTGGTTTCTTCAAACTCTGCAACAGACTTGACAAATTCCTTGGACTTTGACCTGTAGCAGGTGTGCTGGAAACAAGAGCAAATCAACTTGAAAGCTTCTTGGAGGTTGCTCAAGACAGATAGCAGTATGTGATTATATTCAATGGTCTCCCTATCCCTCGGAAACGCAACTCACAAAAACATGTTTATTCTCATTGCCAGCACTCACTAAACACGACTAAGATATCACGAATCTATTCATTTCCTAAATCTCTGCTACTAAGAGTTTAAGCTGAGAGTAAATTTGCAGTCTCAACATCCAATTTTAGAAGACAAGTGTGATGAGGAAGCATTTATCAACTCAAAAGTGTTTACTGACACAGGGAATCTAGAAATGTACCTTCCAGATATATACAAGTATTTAAGCAGAAACTGCTGCAAGGGTATTTACTGCAGCACCTGCCCAAAAGTAGCAAACTGATCTTGACAAAAATCAGGTGTACATCAATGTTACAGTCAGAATGAGACACATCTAAATGCCTAACATAAAAAGATCTACAGTAACTAGGTATCCACACACACTGACGTATAAACTGTTAATGGAAAGAAGCCTTTTTTTTTTTTTGAGACGGAGTCTCGCTCTGTCACCCGGGCTGGAGTGCAGTGGCCGGTTCTCAGCTCACTGCAAGCTCCGCCTCCCGGGTTTATGCCATTCTCCTGCCTTAGCCTCCGAGTAGCTGGGACTACAGGCGCCCGCCACCTCGCCCGGCTAGTTTTTTGTATTTTTTAGTAGAGACGGGGTTTCACCATGTTAGCCAGGACGGTCTCAATCTCCTGACCTCGTGATCCGCCCGTCTCGGCCTCCCAAAGTGCTGGGATTACAGGCTTGAGCCACCGCGCCCGGCCTGGAAAGAAGCTTCTTATAGCGAGTGTTTCTGGGAAGGGAGACTGCTACTTGCTGTCTACAGTGTGTGCATGGATTACTAACAAAGGATTGAGTAGTTCTCCACTACTGCCTCTGGAGGAACAGGGCACACAGTTTCACCTCTTAAGAATTATTGTAAGACATTCAGCCTTATTTGGTTGTACGAAATACTACGCTAGAAAATGATCCATAATTACACTTTGTACTACTTATGTTGTACTTTAATGATTAAAATAAATACCCTGTTGCTGCCTGGTCTGGAGGACAAGACACGCCATCAACTGACTCAGTGTTCTTCACATCCGGACTACAGGCAAATTTTTTCCAAAATATACATCTTTGGGAAGCAAACAAATTATTTATGGAAGAAAAAAGGAGGAATGTTTCACATTCAGGCAAACATAATACTGTCAGTGTGCTTGGACTAGAGATTTTATTTTAGAAGTATAAAGGATGGAGGCGCGATGATATTTGGCATTTTTAATTTAGGTTTGTTTTATTTAAGTTTAATGTTAATTCCATGCTGTGTTTCAGTAAGAACAATACAGATTCTGTATCTGTGGCTCCAGTCAGATATCCAGTAGTACAAATTAGCTTCAAGTTACACATACTGAACAAAAGAGGTTGAGCGAGCGAAGGAGGGGAGGAGTGAGGGGAAGGAGGTAGGGGGAGGGGGAAGGAGAAGAAACAAAGAATTGAACAGGCATGCAGGCTTTTCCATACCACCTTCATCGTTAACCTGCTTCAGTGGGAGAGTAAAGTAGGCAAGAATGAGCAGCCACGGATTGTTGAACTGTTACCAGCACCATGCTTTTCAGCAACATTGCAGCAGAGTTTGAAACACTTTTTTACAGCAAAACTATGACAACAAACTCCCTCCCCAAACAACCTTTAACCATCTCAAGCTAACACCCAATTACTTTCAAACACTGGTATAAAATACAGTTTAAACAATTAGAAAACCGATACCACTTATGCCTCTCTAGTGTGATTAACCTCTCTCAGATGCTTGCATCACCTAGAAGTCTAATGGCTTTCAAGTGTCATTTCCATTTCTCATGGTGATCTTGCCACATCTGGCACGGAGACAACACAGTAATGCTGAAAAAGCCTCTATGCAGTCCTGTTAGTGTCTTAAAGAACCTAAAAGCTGGGACCAGTAAAATCCACAGAAATTCACTCTTGCCTTTAAGAACTTTTGAAAACGGTTAAAAAAAAAAAAAAAACCAAAAAAAAAAAAAAACCAAAAACCCAACAGGGCAGGAACCTAAATTCTGAGACCAAATGTAAAAGTCAGATTTGGTGGTTCTCAGTGACAATGGGGACTTTCCAAGGGGTGGGATGGGGAGGAGGGGTGGTGAGAGATGGTTTCTCTTGTTGGCTTTTATGTCTCACTGATTTTCGTCTTCCACGTCCTGCAGCGCTTCTTTATTCTGCTCTTCACCTGTTAAAAAAAGAAAAACAGTTAAATTATTTCGTACTGACTACATTAGGCTATGGTAGCCACAAACAAAGGTGTCATTCCAAGCATAAAGACTCCTTTTATTTGCTACGATTGGTATTAAACACAGGCAAGGGACTTCTACCATCCTTGACACCTGAGATGCCTAAGCCAAGAAGGGATTATGGTCCTGAAAGTATTTATCGGTCAACAGAATGAAAAAACTGATGCGCAGTACAACTCAATGCTTTTATGCTAAACAAGCTCTTAAGAGTAGACAGCCAAGGAAACCATCTTACTAGAATGATGTTCAAGCTTTCACATATATCTTGGGTCAAAATACTCTTTCTCAATAACCTCACCTCTTCAAGAATCAAAGAGTATTTTGCAAACTTTTTGCAAAATCTAATTTACCCACAAGCTAATTTTCAGAAATGACTCAAAATAGTTCACTGAGCAATAAACTGTTCTCAAGAAGTTCTCTACTATTTTACTGTGGGGTTCTGCTGTTATGAGTATTTCACCTTTTGTATCTTGGCCAGATACACCAAACTATCATCAGGTTTTACTGCAGAGTGAAACACAGCATGCTCAAAGTAAATCAGACCACTGAGGTTATTAAAGAACGGCATTTGGACCACTTCACTCATGCTATTTGTCTTTTGCCTTTAAACAGGGTGATTACCCAAAGGAGTTTCAACTGCACTATGACATGCAATAGAAAGCCAGCCTATTGGTTGGAGGGTATCTACCTATTAGTATGCATTAAACAAGTCAGCCGAAATAAAGAAGCATGCAGGCTTTTCCCTTAAAAATGATGTAACAGGTAAAAGTTACATTCATTTGTATTTAAAAAAAAACCACTTACAATTCCTATATACTTAACTAATTTGAATCAAAATAAATGAAAAATCAACCCAAGAATCATAAAAGTTCAGATGACCATCCATTCATAATGCTTGTTAAATTATTTAAACAGGATGGACAAACACCACCAAACTAGCTGCCTACAAACATGAAGCATTTACACTGAGGACAGTTTTGAAACAGCCTAAAAGATCTCAAAGTGATAAATGGCACACCATTAAAGTTTCAGTGAAGACAGTTTTAAAATCTCTTCTGTGATGGAAATGTTTGACATTGATATGTGACTTCAAAAAAAAAAAAAACACTAAGCCTGAGCAACACAGTGAAGCCCTGTCTCTACAAAAAATAAAAATAAGGCCAGGTGTGGTGGCTCATGTCTGCAATCCCAGCACTTTGGGAGGCCAACACGGGCAAATCATCAGGTCAGGAGATCAAGACCATCCTGGCTAACATGGTGAATCCCCATCGCTACTGAAAAAATAATACAAAAAATCAGCCAGGCATGGTGGCACATGCCGGTAATCCCAACTACTTGGGAGGCTGAGGCATGAGAATCGCTTGAACCCAGGAGGCGGAGGTTGCAGTGAGTCAAGATCACGCCACTGCACTCCAGCCTGGGTGACAGAGTGAGACTCCGTCTCAAAAAAAGAAAAAGAAAAAAAAAAAAAAAAACTAAAAGTAATATGTATGCTGGGAACGGGAATGGGGCCACATGCCTGTAGTCCCAGTACTTGGGGGGCTGAGGTGGGGGGAGTTCTAGTCAGCAGTGAGCTTTGAAGTCACTGCACTCCAGGCTGGGTGACAAAGCAAGACCCTGTTTTTAAAAAATTTTAAAAACTGGCCAGGCGTGGTGGCTCACGCCTGTAATTTCAGCACTTCGGGAGGCCGAGGCGGGTGGATCACCTGAGGTTGGGAGTTCAAGACCAGCCTGGCCAACAGGGAGAAACCCCGTCTCTACTAAAAATACAAAAAATTGGCTGGGCATGGTGGCGCACGCCTGTAATCCCAGCTACTCGGGAGGCTGAGGCAGGAGAATGGCTTGAACCAAGGTGGCGGAGGTTGCAGTGAGCCGAGATCACGCCCCTGCACTCTAGCCTGGGTAACAAGAGTGAAACTCTGTCTCAAAAAAGTGTAAAAAACTAAAAAACTACTTAAGATACATAAAGATATTTAATTCATAATGCAAAGGCAAAAAAAAATTGCTTAGGGATGAAAGAACTGATGGACACCCAACTGTTCTCCAAAGGACAGTAATGTATTCAAATGCAGGAAACATGACAGGAACATTCACGCTCGTTAACAGCAAATCATTGCCAAAATATCGTTAACACACAACACTAGAACACAACTCGCTCGTAAGCAACCATGAGATGTGCCAGAAGTTCCAAGTAACCTAGGCGTAAAAATGTCACTGTCATACACATCACAGCCAACCACAGGAGGCAGGAAGAGAGGCCAGAAAAGGCTTAGGCCAGCGCCCTGGAAGGTGGAACAGGCAGAGTCTGTGAGCCACAGGACGATCATACACAGGCATGATTAGTGAAGAACCAAAACTGAAAGCAGAATTCATTGTGCCATGAACATGACTTACAAAGTAGAGTTTTTAGGAAAGGAAGAGTTGGGTTTTCCTTTAGGAATCTATATTGCAAGGAAAAAGGGAGGGAGAACAATCATATGATAGCAACATTACAAGAAAAATAAACCAACAGAGCAGGACAAAGGAAAACATCAACGACATAGGAGCCAGACTTGGGTCTTTTTACTTTGTATAAACTTCACTCTAAGAAACAATCTGTCTCCTCCTCCCTTCTACTCTGAGAAGGATGTAATATCCTCTTCAGAGGCATACAGATATTAGGGGAAAAAGGATTCCCTGGGTATGTTTCTTTGCCCAGTGTATCTACATTCTGGAGGGAGAGGAACAGGCAGAGAGAACACGTATTTCCTATCTATGGATTCATATATGAACCAATCCTCTTATCACAGGGTAAAGGGACTAAAATCACTTGAGAAAAAGCAATGATCCCTCCCTTTAAAGAAATTATGTTCCAACATGCTGGGACAGACATTAACATATTCTAAAGTTAAAAGACATAAAGACCCTGTCTCTTTAAAAAAAAAAAATCTAAACAATCCTTACATTAAATGCAAAGTCATATCCTAGTAAACTGCCAATTTCATGACGATTCTCCTATAATCACCACGGAACCCAAGTCACAAAAGTAGTATTTTATTTCGTGAGATGAAATTTTATGTTGCCCAAGCTGGTGTCCAACTCCTGGGCTCAAGTGATCCTTCTGCCTCACCGTACCAAACAGCCGACATTACAGGCAGGCACCATTGCAGTTTCAAAACCAATTTATTAAAAAATGCAATACCAGGCCAGGTGCGGTGGCTCAGGCCTATAATCCCAGGACTTAGGGAGGCCGAGGCGGGTGGCTCACAAGGTTAGGAGATTGAGACCATCCTGGGTAACATGGTGAAACCCTGTCTCTACTACAAATACAAAAAAATTAGGCGTGGTGGCGGGTACCTGTAGTCCCAGCAACTCAGGGAGGCTGAGGCAGGAGAATCGTGTGAACCTGGGAGGTGGGGGTTGCAGTGAGCAGAAATCACGCCACTGCACTCCACCCTGGGCGACAGAGTGACACTCCGTCTCCAAAAAAAAAAAGAAAAAAGTAAATACTCTTTTTTTTTTTTTTT
>NC_045449.1:1145421-1190648 GCF_002776525.5 Piliocolobus tephrosceles
TCTCCTGCCTCAGCCTCACGAGTAGCTGGGACTACAGGTGCCCGCCACCTCGCCCGGCTAGTTTTTTTTTGTATTTTTTTAGTAGAGACGGGGTTTCACTGTGTTAGCCAGGATGGTCTCGATCTCCGGACCTCGTGATCTGCCCGTCTCGGCCTCCCAAAGTGCTGGGATTACAGACTTGAGCCACCACGCCCGGCCGAATACTCTATTTTTTGACAAATTCAACTTCTCAAAGTGATGAACAATTTCTTTGTACCCACAAATATTTGTGTATTCAATTTGTTAGTTGTACCAGAACGTCAGCAGACAACCTGAATTTTTTACTGTTGAACCATTTCATGACTGGAAACATTATATAAATAAAAATATTTCATTTACTAAAAATTAATTGTAAAAATTAGTCTGCTTAACCAAATTTAATCAACTGATTTACAGACTCAATAAGGAATTGAACGCAAATTAATTTCACTAGATTTTTTTTTTTTGAGACGGAGTCTTGCTCTGTCGCCAGGGCTCGAGTGCAGGATCTCGGCTCACTGCAAGCTCCGCCTCCCGGGTTCACGCCATTCTCCTGCCTCAGCCTCCCGAGTAGCTGGGACTACAGGCGCCCTCCACCAGCCTGGCTAATTTTTTCGTATTTTTAGTAGAGACAGGGTTTCACCGTGTTAGTCAGGATGGTCTGGATCTCCTGACCTCCTGATCTGCCCGCCTCGGCCTCCCAAAGTGCTGGGATTACAGGCGTGAGCTACCACGCCCAGCCGAATTTCAATAGATTTTTAAAAACTGCGAAGTTATTACCTTTCTTTTTTTTTTTTTGGACGAAGTTCTCTCTTGTTGCCCAGGCTGGAGTGCAATGGCGTGATCTCAGCTCACTGCAACCTCCAACTCCCAGGTTCAATCAATTCTCCTGCCTCAGCCTCCCAAGTAGCTAGGATTACAGACATGCGACACCATGCCTAGCTCATTTTGTATTTTTAGTAGAGATGGGGTTTCTCCATGTTGGTCAGGCTGGTCTCAAACTCCTGACCTCAAGTGATCCGCCTGCCTCGGCCTCCCAAAGTGCTGGGATTATAGGTATGAGCCACTGCGCCTGAATGTATTACCCTATTTTAAGATGATCCATTTCCTAAAACTGTACTCGACAACCAAGAATAAAGGATATCTTTAGTTCTGTATGTAGACTGACAAGTAGTCTACTTTCATTAATCAACTCTTGGTTATCAGTGATAATGAGCTACAGAACCACTACTAACTATAAACCATTTAATTTTGTAATCCAGACCTGGTCAAGAGCTGGCATCAAATGTGTTGTTTTGAGACGGGAGTTTTGCTCTTGTTGCCCAGGCTGGAGTGCAATGGAGCAATCTTGGCTCACCGCAACCTCTGCCTCCCAGGTTCAAGTGATTCTCCTGCCTCAGCCTCCTGAGTAGCTTGGATTACAGATGCCCACCATCACGCCTGGCTAATTTTTGTATTTTTAGTAGAGACGGGGTTTCTCCATGTTGGTCAGGCTGGTCTCGAACTCCCAACCTCAGGTGATCCGTCCACTTCGGCCTCCCAAAGTGCTGGGATTACAGGCATGAGCTACTGTGCCTGGCAATGTTTATATTTAAAAAATAATAATAATAATGAAAATGGCCAAGCACAGTGGCTCACAGGGAGAGACTCCACATCACAAAACAAACCAAAACAAAAAATGAGCCGGGCGCGCTGGCTCACACTTGTAATCCCAGCGCTTTGGGAGGCCGAGATGGGCAGATCACGAGGTCAGGAGTTCGAGCCAGCCTGGCCAACATAACATAGTAAAATCCTGTCTCCATTAAAAATACAAAAAATTAGCTAGGCGTGGTGGCGGACACCTGCAGTCCCAGCTACTAGGGAGGGTGAGGCAGAAGAATCACTTGAACCCGGGAGGCGGAGGTTGCAGTGAGCTGAGATAGCGCCATTGCACTCTGGCCTGGGCAACAAGAGCGAAACTCCATCCCCCCAAAAAAAAGAAAATAATAATAATAATAATACACACACACACAAAACTTTCTTTTTTTTTGAGACGGAGTCTCGCTGTCGCCCAAGCTGGAGTGCAGTGGCCAGATCTCAACTCACTGCAAGCTCCGCCTCCCGGGTTCACACCATTCTCCTGACTCAGCCTCCCGAGTAGCTGGGACTACAGGCGCCCGCCACTTCGCCCGGCTAGTTTTTTGTATTTTTATAGTAGAGACAGGGTTTCACCGTGTTAGCCAGGATGGTCTCGATCTCCTGACCTTGTGATCCGCCCGCCTCAGCCTCTCAAAGTGCTGGGATTACAGGCTTGAGCCACTGCGCCCGGCCTCACACAAAACTTTCAAGTCAAATCACTTTTATTACTTTTTATTACTTTTTCTCTCAGAAACATGTCCCCAGGGGTAAGAGGGTATCATTTCCTCAAGTCAATCCCACTTCCCAAACTCTCCACATGCTTTCCCTCTATCAACAGGCAGAGAGATACTAGTATCTGAGCAGGGGTGACTGTTAGGAGTCCACAGCTGTTTGGCCATTCTTCTTCATAGTTGTTAAAACAATTTTTTTCCCTTAAGAGATGGCACCTCGGCTGGGCGCAGTGGCTCAAGCCTATAATCCCAGCACTTTGGGAGGCCGAGGCGGGCGGATCACAAGGTCAGGAGATCAAGACCATCCTGGCTAACACGGTGAAACCCCGTCTCTACCAAAAAATACAAAAAACTAGCCGGGCGAGGTGGCGGGCGCCTGTAGTCCCAGCTACTTGGAAGGCTGAGGCAGGAGAATGGCGTGAACTCGGGAGGCGGAGCTTGCAGTGAGCTGAGATCCGGCCACTGTACTCCAGCTTGGGCGACAGAGCAAGACTTCATCTCAAAAAAAAAAAAAAAAAAAGAAAGAGATGGCACCTCGTTCAGTCATCCACGTTAGAATGCAGTGGCGCAATCAAGGCTCACTGCAGCCTCAAGATCCCCCAACCTCACTGAAGTTTTTTTTTTTTTTTTTTTGAGACAAAGTCTTGCTCTATGAAGCCTCGCTCTGTCTACCAGGCTAGAGTGCAGTGGCGTGATCTCAGCTCCCTGCAACCTCCACCTCCTGTGTTCAAGCAATGCTCCTGCCTCAACCTCCCAAGTAGCTGGGATTACAGGTGCATAGCACTGTGCCCAGCCTTTTTTTTTTTCTTTTCTTTAAGACAGGGTCTTACTATGTTGCCCAGGCTGGTCTTGAACTCCTAGGCTCAAGCATCATCCCACCTTGGCCTCCCAAAGTCCTGGGATTACAGACATGAGCCACCGCAACCAGAGTAGGATAGATTTTCAAACTGGAAGCCACTTGTTTAGAGTTGGTAAATTGTTTCTGAGTTCCAAGGACTGGGAGTAGCTGCCTGAAATGCTGTGCTGGGAAGTGTTCTGTGGCTCCATCTGGCACTATTTGCAAGTGTGTAAGTAAAGTCCTATGTATATGAATATCTCATGCCAATCCCGATCTAGTCAAATCCTAAACATTTCATAGAGCTAGTAAGCGTTAAAAGCTGAGTCACCTAATTGTCACTTTAGTACCATAACTCAAAAGTCACAAATCTGATTTGATCCCTTCAGAGAAAAGACACATACACGCCCACTTTCAGAAGCATTTTCAAAAAGTGTAACACTTGCAAAGACAATACAGCAGGTCGATTTCCCCAACAGACACTACAGAGAGCCTCAAGCAACGTGACATATGTTTCAGTGTAAGAAACATTTTTTTTTTTTTTTTTTTTGAGATGGAATTTCCCCTCTGTCACCCAGGCTGGAGTGCAATGGCGTGATCTCAGTTCACTGCAACCTCCGCCTCCCGGGTTTAAGCAATTCTCCAGGCTCAGCCTCCTGAGTAACTGGGACTACAGGCGCCCGCCACCTGTTGTATTTTTTAGTAGAGACGGGGGTTTCACCGTGTTAGCCAGGATAGTCTCGATCTCCTGACCTCGTGATCCGCCTGTCTCGGCCTCCCAAAGTGCTGGGATTCTAGGCCTGAGCCTCCGCGCCTGGCCCAGCTTAAGAAACATGCTTAAAAGAACCACAGCTAAAACTGACAACAGACTTTGTTTCTAACCTCCTACCAGCACCAGCACTACCAAATGTAAAACTATCTTGTAATGCCCATATCACACTAATTTGTCTTCTTCTCCATCCCTGTTCAACAATCTACCATGGATAAAAATGATTCTCTAGAGAAATTTCCTTTAAAATCAACATATGTAACAAATTTGGGCTTCTGTATTTAAAGTAAACATTCACACACACTCAACATCACAATTTAGTAAAATACTCTAGTTAAAGTGTTTGCAAGAAAACCTCTTAAAAGTAACAACAGCCGGGCACAGTGGCTCACGCCTGTAATCCCAACACTTTGAGAGGCTGAAGCGGTCGGAACACCTGTGGTAAGTTCAAGAACAGCCTGACCTACATGAAGAAATCCCGTCTCTACTAAAAATACAAAAATTAGGTGGACATGATAGCGGGTGCCTATAACCCCAGCTACTCCAGGAGGCTGAGGCAGGAGAATCGCTTGAACCCGGGAGGCAGAGCTTGCAGTGAGCCGAGATCATGCTACTGCACTCCAGCTGGGGTGTTGCAGCGAGACTCCACCTCAAAAGAGAAAAAAAAAAAAGACCCAAGGGCCAACATACAATTTCTCTGCAGAACTCCAGAGGTAAATGGGAAACTAGTTCCTTTTTAGATAAAAGATTTCAACAAAGAGAAAAACTTCATAAATACCTATTGATACCATCTGGATTTAAATACAGTTAACTTCAGCCCCCTAAAATTGAATCTGGACGAAGGTAAACTACTTGCTCTCCACTTATCCTGTCCTCAACCTTTGAAACAGTGTAAAGGAAGAGTTAAACTAAGTTCCCCAAAATGGAACTCGGTACTTCAGCACCATTTCCTATAAAGGCAATAATTAAAATTTCATAGAGAGCAGGCAGTGAGTCTGAATTGTAGCCTGATGTAAAGATATGCCAAGGAATATCTACAGAGAGTAAAAACAAATCCCGCAACTGAAAGAGGTGCCTCTTTTACTTCCTAGTGTTTGCTTACCGTCACCCTGCATGTCTGAAGTCCATAGTGTCAGATTATCACGTAACAACTGCATGATAAGAGTAGAGTCCTTATAGCTTTCTTCACTCAGCGTATCCAGTTCTGCAATTGCATCATCGAAAGCTGCTTTTGCCAACCTAAAGGTATTTAAATAAATGTATTATAAAAATTAAGTCCAAAATCAGAATTAGAAATGATATGTTAGACACCAATCTTTTCTTCAGTTATTCCAGTGTGTAATAGTGACAATGATACAAAGAAAAAGCAAATACAATACAAATTAACTTAAAAGTATGTGGAGCACTACTTTTTTTTTTTTTTTTTTTTTTTTTGAGACGGAGTCTCGCTCTGTCGCCCAGGCTGGATTGCAGTGGCACGATCTCCGCTCACTGCAAGCTCTGCCTCCCAGGTTCGCGCCATTCCTGCCTCAGCCTCCCGAGAAACTGGGACTACAGGCGCCCGCCACCACGCATGGCTAATTTTTTGTGTGTGTTTTCAGTAGAGATGGGGTGTCACCATGTTAGCCAGGATGGTCTCGATCTCCTGACCTCGTGATCCGCCCACCTCGGCCTCCCAAAGTGCTGGGATTATAGGAGTGAGCCACCGTGCCCGGCCAAGGTTTTTTTTTTTAAGAGACTCGTTATGTTGCCCAGGCTGGACCTGAACTCCTGCATTCAAGCAATCTTCCCACCTTAGCCTCTTGAGTGGCTGGGACCAACGGTACAAACCACCCCTCCCAGATATTTAACAAAGTATTAATGCAAAAAGAAAATCTTGGACAATACCTCAAAGTTTAACAAAATTTAATTTCATGTTAATGGAGGCAGGGAAGCAAAGAAAATAAAAGGCAACACAGAAGCCACAGAAATGTGGTCATGTAAGCCATTTACAGTTTTAAAAGAAAATCCACACTTACTGAACACTGTGTACTATGCCCAAGAAATGATACCAGATACCAACAGAAAAAAAAAAAAAAGAGATATAATCTAAGTCCACAATCACCTTAAAACTTTAGAAATGGAGGATGGACAAATATATAACTATTTTAAAAGAAGTAGGAGGCTGGGTGTGGTGGCTCATGCCTGTAATCAGCACACTTTGGGTGGCCAATGCGTGCAGGCAGATCACTTGAGGCCAGGAGTTCAAGACCAGCCGGGCCACCATGGCAAAACCTATTAAAAACACAAAAAATTAGCCAGGTGTGGTGGTGTATGTCTACAGTCCCAGTGACTCAGGAGGCTGAGGCAGGAGAATCGCTTGAACTCGGGAGGCGGAGGTTGCAGTGAGCTGAAATCGTGCCACTGCACTCCAGCCTGGGCAAAAAAGAACAAACAAAGAAGAAGAATGAAGCACTACTCCAAATAAAGTATTTCAGGGACCCAGGAGGAGCAACTAATGGGAAGGTCAAATCTGAGCTAACCTTAATGGATCAGGAGAAAGCAAAAAGAACACACCTCAGGTTTAAGCAAAAGCATGAGCAAAGGTATGGAAGTGACTTAAAACTGGAGCTACATGTGGGACAGCTAGACTGGAGTCTTGACAAGGAAAGGTGCAACCACCAGTATCAGTTAAATAGCCAAAGTTTCTTCAGTTACGAACCCTATCCTGGACAAACTCAACTAGCCATTTAGAATATTTTTAGATTGGCCAAGTGCAGTGGCTCATGCCTGTAATCCCAGCAATCTGGGAGGCTGAGCTGGGTGGATCACCTGAGGTCAGGAGTTCGAGACCAGCTTGACCAGTATGGTGAAATCCCGTCTCTACTAAAAATGCAAAAAAAAATCAGTCGAGCACAGTGAAGCATGCCTGTAATAGTCAACATTAAAGTTCTAATGTATCAGTTGATCCACTTTCCTCAGTCTCTGAAAGGCTGTCACTTAAAACACCTACTTTGCTTAAGCAGTGGTCCTCAACAAACCAAAAAAAAACATACAAAAAGCAAAAGAGGCCAGGTGTGGTGGCTCACACCTGTAATCACAGCACTTTGGGAGGCCAAGGCAGGCAGATCACAAGATCAGGACATTGAGACCATCTGGGCTAACATGGTGAAACCCCGTCTCTACTAAAAATATAAAAAAATTAGCCAGGCTTGGTGGCGGGTGCCTGTAGTCCCAGCTACTCGGAAGGCTAAGGCAGGAGAATGGCGTGAACCCAGGAGGTGGAGCTTGCAGTGAGCCGAGATTGCGTCATTGCACTCCAGCCTGGGCGACAGAGCGAGACTCCATTTAAAAAAAAAAAACCATTTTGCTACTGCAATATTTACTGTAAAAATTTAAAATAGGCCAGGTGCAGGGGCTCACGCCTGTAATCTCAGCACTTTGGGAGGCTGAGGTAACCGGATCACTTAAGGTGAGGTCAAGACTAGCCTGGCCAACATGGTGAAACCCCATCTCTACATAAAAATACAAAAATTAGCCAGGTATGGTGGTGGGCATCTATAATCCCAGATACCTGGAAGGCTGAGGCAGGAGAATCGCTTGAAACCGGGAGGCAGAGGTTGCAGTGAGCCGAGATTGCGCCACTGCACTCCAGCCTGGGAAACACAGCGAGACTCTGTCTCGGGGGGGAAAAGAAAAAAGACAATAGCAAAAACAACAACAGAATGCCAACCTACAGAAGAGGAGAAAATACAAACTGTTTACTTGCTAAGAGATCACTATCTGGAGTAATAAACTCCCAACACTCAACTAACAAAAAAACATGCATTCAAAAATGGGCAAAAAGGGCCTGGTGCAGTGGCTCAGGCCTGCAGTCTTGGCATTTTGGGAGGCTGAAGCAGGAGGATTATTTGAGGCCAGGATTTCAAGACCAGCTTGGGCAACATAGCAAGACCCCGCCTCTACAAAAAAAATTTAAAAATTGGCACAGTGGCTCATCCCTGTAATCCCAGCACTTTGGGAGGCCGAGGCGGGCAGATTACACAAGGTCAGGAGTTTGAGACTAGCCTGGCCAACAACATAGAAACCCCATCTCTACTGAAAATACAAAAAATTAGCTAGGTATGGTGGCAGGCGCCTGTAATCCCAGCTACTCTGGTTGCTGAGGCAGGAGAATCGCTTGAATCTGGAAGGTGGAGGCTGCAGTGAGCCAAGATCATACCACCGCACTCCAGCCTAGGCAACAGTGCCAGGCTCTGCCTCAAAAAAAAAAACAAAAACAAACAAACAAAAAACCAAAGGAAAAGAAAAAAGCCAGGAATGGTGGCACCCTCCTCTAGTGACAGCTACTTGGGAGGCTCAGGTATGCGGATCAGCTGAGCTCAGGAAGCCACGGCTGCAGTGAGCTATGAGTGCACAACTGCAGACGGAACAAGATCCTGTCTGGGGGAAAAAAAGTTACACACAGAATTTTCAGTCCCAATTCCACCTCAAGGTGAAGTTAAATACAAGGACTCAAGCAAATACTTAATGCATCCATGTTCACAGCAGCACTATACTCACCACAGAAAAAGGGTGGAAAGATACTCACTGACCACCAAAAGTTTAATGACTAAACAATGTGTCAAAATACGTAAAATGAATTGTGTGAATTCAGTCACTGAAAGGACCGCAGCTCTGATTCATGCTTTTACTTTTACATGGATAAAAACATTACGCTAGATGAAATAAAGACAGCCACAAAAGGACAAATATATGATCCCACTTAACATGAGGTATCTAGAATGGGGGCAAAATTCATAATGACAAAGTAAAATAAAAGTTGCTAGCAGGTGGGCAGAGGGGAAATGAAGTTATTGATTGTTTAACGGCTGTAATTTGCTTTGTGTGGGGTGAAGAGAAAGTTTTCAAATAAATAGTGGTGATTACACAACACTGTCAAGGTATCTGGTGCCACTAAATTGTGTGTGCGCGCGGGTATTTTTTCAAACAAAGTCTCGCTTTGTCGCCCAGGCTAGAGTGTACTGGTGTAATCAAGGCTCACTGCAACCTCTGCCTCCTGGGTTCAAACGATTCTCCTGTCTCAGCCTCCCGAGTAGCTGGGATTACAGGCATGCACCACCATACCCGGCTAATTTTGGATTTTTAGTAGAGACAGAGTTTCGCCATGTTGGTCAGGTTGGTTTCGAACTCCTGATCTCAGGTGATCCACCTGCCTCAGCCTCCCAAAGTGCTGGGATTACAGGTGTGAGCCACCGCGCCCGGGCTATCACAATTTTTTAAAAGTAAAAAGTTATGTACATATAAATATTCCTTACATTTGCATATACATTATCAAAACCTGGGAACAAGCTGAAGTATAAATGGGGGAATAGTTTAACACACATTAGTAAGACTGAAACTTGTTTATGCTAAAACAGAAAATACAAAACTATGTTTTCTACAAGAGTAACTATTAAAAACATGCCCATAAAGACAGAAAACTGGGCCGGGTGCAGTGGTTCAGGCCTGTAATCCCAGCACTTTGGGAGGCCGAGGAGGGGGGATCACGAGGTCAGGAGATCGAGACCATCCTGGCTAACACGGTGAAACCCTGTCTCTACTAAAAAATACAAATCATTAGCCGGGCGAGGTGGCGGGCGCCTGTAGTCCCAGCTACTCTGGAGGCTGAGGCAGGAGAATGGCGTGAACCCGGGAGGCGGAGCTTGCAGTCAGCAGAGATCTGGCCACTGCACTCCAGCCTGGGCGACAGAGCAAGACTCCGTCTCAAAGAAAAAAAAAAAAGACAGAAAACTGGCTGGGTGTGATGGCTCATGCTTGTAATCTCAACACTTTGGGAGGGCAAAGCAGGCAGATCACTTGAGGTTGAGTTCCAGACCAGCCTAGCCAACATGCTGAAACCCCGTCTCTACTATAAACACAAAAAAAGTTAGTTGGGCATGTTGGCAGGCCCCTGGAACTCCAGTTACTCAGGAGGCTGAGGCAGGAGAATCACTTGAACTCAGGAGGCAGAGGTTGCAGTGATCTGAGATGACATCACTGCACTCCAGCCTGGAAGACAAAGTGAGACATGGTCTCAAATTTTAAAAAAAGACTGAAAACTAATATACAAAATTAAAATAATTCTATTTTATAATTCGTCTCATTTCCTTCCTCTACTCATTTTAACACATTAGATTTCAATCTACCAAAATATCCCACATAAAAATAATTATCCTGACTGCTATGCTAGTGGGTTGAGATAGGACTGTCTTAATACTATCCAAAGTAGTTTCAGTAAGAGTCAAAAGAATTACTACGCAGCCAAGTCTACAAAGGCAGGCCCAAGAAACAATATGGAAAATCCAAATAGCTACCCCTTAACATTCAAGCTGAGAGCTTTTTTCTTCCCCACAACTTACCTGCAGGCACGGTCAGGGGAATTAAGAATTTCGTAGTAGAATACGGAAAAATTGAGAGCAAGACCTAAGCGAATAGGATGCGTTGGTGGAAGTTCTGTCATTGCAATATCACTAGCAGCTTTATAAGCCACTAGGCTGTTCTCCGCAGCCTCCTTCCTGTCATTTCCTGTGGCAAATTCTGCCAGATACCTGTGGTAGTCCCCTTTCCTAAAACAAAACCAAAATTTAAAAACAAACAAAAAAAATTTTTAAACCAGGAATGATGATTTTTAAAGGAAAATAAGCTAAAATTGTTCTATATTATATAAAATACGTGACAAAAATGTATGTAACAATTAGCAGGTGTACTTCAATAATTTTAAATACCCTCAGGAATAATTGGCTTCCTTTTGTGTTTTTCCTTAGACATTTCATATTACTAAATATAAGCAAAAATCCCAAGGAAATTAACTAAGGAGCCTCTAAAAATTAACAAAATTATCACCTAACAGACCAGAATTAAGCAAGTGCTTCCAAGGAATGGCATGACTGTTTATTAAAAATAAAATAAAATTTCTATATAAAACACCAAGCACTGAAATGTATGCCGTTTGGGGGAAGGGAATGGGACAGGTATCACAAAAACAAAAGAATATAAAATAAGCAAAAGTTGGGAACAATCTGAAGTATAAATGGGGGAACAGTTTAACACACATTAGTAAGACTGAAACTTGTTTATGCTAAAACAGAAAATATAAAATTATGTTTTCTATGAGTAACTATTAAAAATTTTACATTTTCATAATAGTCCATCTTTTTATTACAATATTAACTATCCTTCTAACATTGAACAATTATTCTTAAATAACAGTTGAAAACCCACATAGAAAAAAGTTATGATTCTAAAAGGACCAACTTTCAATCTTACATTTTCCCTTCTAGTATAGAACCTACATTTTATAATAGAAAACCTTGGACTCGCCAGTGTTAGCTGCTGGAATAAGGTGTTTGTCCAGTACATCCAGAATGTCACAACAGATTAACTTTAGCTCAGTCTCAACCTGAAAAAATAAAAATAATTTTTTTTTAAAAATCTGATTAAGTCTAGAAATTCTACAAATTTTTACACATTCTATCTATCTCTGGTTTTGAGAAGGAGAGCTTAGTATGAAAAAGAATTAATAACCTTCTCCCAACTCCCTTCTTCCTTCTTGACACAAAAGCAGAGAAAAGCTGCCTCTAGGTTATTAAAAGCATCTTTTCCTTTCTGCATGCTATTAAGTGTTACATACACACACGCAGGCACACATACGCCAGCCCCCACACTCCCTTCACAGTTACAGAATTACCAATGACTAAAACACAATTACATGAAATAACTTCTTCCACGAGGTAGCAATGTAAAGACATTGTTCTAAGATCAACTTAAAAGAATTTAATCAGCAGAGCTAGGATTTGAACACAGGCCGGTTGCAAGGGATAGAATCAAAATTTAAACGCAGGCGGTTTGCCTTCAGCACTCACATTCCTAACAGTCACCAGGCAATTCCTTAAATGGCAGAGATCTGTAACTAGTTAAGACACCATAAACCTATCTACCAAAGTAGCTATTGCCACCATCTCTATCCATTGATAATGCTGAACACGTACACCACCTCTCGACGCACATCCCCAGCTTGCTTCCTATTTGCTATTAACACATGCACTATTGCTGAACCTTTCATGAGGTTCCTCTCCATGCCCCTGGAACTTTCGTTTCACTGTAAAACATTCTCTCACTTTTTCTTCTATAATCACATCCTTATCCCAAGCAAAACCACTCTCTGAATAAACCACCGCCCTGACGGCTTTTCCAACAGAGACTGGTCTAGGAGAAGGAAGATTTCTAAGTTCTCCTAGCTCCTCGCACAGTCAATGACTGCTCTCCTATTACTCCAAACCCTTCCTCCTCACAAGCTGACATTCTACGTTCTATTTCTCAGTTTCTCTCCTCAGTAGATCTCTACACCCTTCTCCCAGATTCACTGAATGTCTACAGCAAACCGATCTGATACCTGAGATCACACCAAGGTATGGTACGGCCATGTTCCATTCAACAAGTTCTTGGCTCTCTACTCCAAGACTTCCACTTGTCCACACCCATGACCGCACTGCCTCTTACTAGCGGTCTGAATTGTTAACACTCCACTCTGGGCCCATGGCTTCCTTTTTCAGTTCCTCTTCTCTTGTAATTTCTATTTAGGGACTCATCAAGACACCTGGACTCTTTTTTACTTTTTCTTTCTTTGATTCAGTTTCGCTCTTCTTGCCAAGGCTGGATAGGGTGCAGTGGCTTGATGTTGGCTCACTGCAACCTCCGCCTCCTGACAGGAGAATCAAGCGATTCTCCTGTCTCAGCCTCCTGAGTAGCTGGGATTACAGGCACGTGCCACCATGCCTGGCTAATTTTTGTATTTTTAGTAGAGACGGAGTTTCACCATGTTGGTCAGGCTGGTCTCGAACTCCTGACCTCAGGTGTGACCCACCCACCTCAGCCTCCCAAAGTGCTGGAGTTACAGGCATGAGCCACCGCGCCTCGCCACTTTTCTTTTTAATGCATGTATCTCATCTAAGACATCAGACTCTTGAGCTTTTTATATCTTCTCCCACTTTATCAGTTACTCTCTTTGATTCCCACTTCCCTTTCCCAGGCAGCCAAAATCCCACAGAAACCCCATAGTGGAACTCCTGTGCTTTCTTCCTCAGCACTTTCAACTTCCTCACCTTCTCCTTCCACTGGGATACAAAACTTTTCTATTGACCAACCAAATTCTTTGACCCAACATATTTCAGGGTAATGGTTAACACATCAACCCCAGCTTACTTTATTTTTAGAGACAGGGTCTCACTTTTTTGCCCACTACTGGGCTCAAGCAATCCTCCTGCCTCTGTCTTCCCCAAGTGCTGGGGTTACAGCCACGAGACACCACGCCCGGCCCCAGCTCACAACTTTCTAAGTGACCTCAGGTATGTTAAACACTCAAAATCCTGGCTTGTGCATTCATAGGTTGGGATAATACCTCCCCCTTCCAGTGCTATTTTAAAGATTTCATGTACTACTTTGCACAAATACATATAATAAAAGTATTTCTCTACTCAGGTCAGTGCCCAGTACAGCTGGCGAGTCAGTTCCCCCACCTTTCCTTCTTCCAACCAAGCTCACTTTCCACCTGCCCTGTAATTCTCTTCCCTGTTCTCTTTCATGCGTTACGTGCCTGTCTCTTCCACTAAATCAGTTTCTCACCAGCAGCACTATTGGAGTTTGCTGTGGGGCCGTGCTGCGCACAGTAGACTGGTTAGCAGCATCCTGTCTCCACCCTACTAGATGCTAGCAGCACCCTCCAAGTAACAAAAGTTATTTCTAGGCATTGTCAAATGTCCTCTGAAGGGCAAAAGCACCTCTAATTGAAAACCGCTGCATTAGAGTGATGGCTATACAACTTTTTTAACAAGACCTACAATGAGAAACATTTTATATATGCATATACACACACAGTATGTAAAATAACTTCATTAAATAATCCTTATGCTTACACTGTCCCACTCTGATATGTTTTATTCTGTTGAAAAAACTAGGCCAGGTGTGGTGCCTCACACCTCTAATCCCAGCACTCTGGGAGGACTAGGCTGGCAGATCACCTGAGGTCAGAAGTTCAAGACCAGCCTGGCGAACATGGTGAAACCCTGTCTCTACTAAAAATACAAAAATTAACCAGTTGTGGTGGCAGGCACCTGTAATCCCTGCTACTTAGGAGGCTGAGGCAGGAGAATCACTTGAACCTGGGAGGCAGATGTTATAATGAGCTGAGATCACACCACCGCACTCCAGTGTGGACAACAAAAGCGAAACTTCCTCTTTAAAAAAATAAAAAAAAAAGGGCTGGGCGCGATGGCTCAAGCCTGTAATCCCAACACTTTGGGAGGCTGAGACGGGTGGATCACAAGGTCAGGAAACCGAGACCATCCTGGCTGACACGGTGAAACCCCGTGTCTGCTAAAAATACAAAAAATTAGCCAGGCGTGATGGCAGGCGCCTGTAGTCCCAGCTACTGGGGAGGCTGAGGCAGAAGAATGGCGTGAACTCGGGAGGCGGAGCTTGCAGTGAGCGGAGATCGCACCACTGCACTCCAGCCTGGGCAACAGGGCAAGTCTGGGGGGGCGGGGAGAAGAGGACTGAGACAAATTAACCCAATATATTTGCTTTGTGTGTGTGGTTTTTTCCTTTTTTTTTCTTTTTTGAGATGCAGTCTCACTCTGTCACCCAGGCAGGAGTGCAGTGGCACGATCTCGGCTCACTGCAAGCTCCGCCTCTCGGGTTCACACCATTCTCCTGCCACAGACTCCAGAGTAGCTGGGACTACAGGCGCCCAACACCACACTCGGCTAATTTTTCTATTTTTATTAGAGACGGGGCTTCACCATGTTAGCCAGGATGGTCTGGATCTCCTAACCTCGTGATCCGCCCGCCTCGGCCTCCCAGAGTGCAGGGATTACAGGAATGAGCCACCATGCCCAGCCAACCCATCATATTTGTTTAAAAAACAGTCATCATTTTGCTTGAAAATACAACAGTTCCCTCTTACTCAAGAGGCATCCATTCTGAGACCAGCCAGTGGATGTGCTGAAACCATGAATAATACCAAATCTGATATAGACTATGTTTTGTCCTATACATACATAGCCATGGGAAAGTTTAACTTACAAACTAGACACAAAGATTAATAACGGAAACATTATAACATACTGTAATGAGTTATATGAATGTAGTCTCCTTTTCTCTCAAAACCTCTTAGTGTACTGTCCTACAGGTAACTCAAACTGTGGATAAGGGGGGACGACGGCACAGCAATCTCACCATTTGCCGATATTCCCGAATCATTTTTAGCTTGTCTTCTCCTCCTTTGTTTTCTTCTTTCTGTTCAATGCTGCTGATTATTCTCCAGGAGGCTCTTCTAGCTCCAATCACATTCTTATATGCAACAGATAGGAGGTTTCTTTCTTCAACTGTCAGCTCCACATCCATCCCTGCTACTTTCTTCATTGACTCCACCATTTCTGCATGGGAAAAGGAAAAGTCAGATCTTACAAACTGGAAGTTTTCTTAACATATCCCATTCAAAGTAGGTTTTTTTCTGTCAAGCTACTGGAAAAAAATGTTAACAAAAATAATTTCATAATCATCAAAACTGAGTAAAAAGCCAAAAACATGTAAAGGAAACCAAACTAAGAGCCAATGCAAAGACTCTAGAATGTAAGTTCTATGGAATCAGGAAGACTTCATATACTATCTAATACAACTTAGTGTGGTCTGAAAGCACCTCTCTAAGATAATTAGGCATACGTAACCACTGTCCAGCCCAAAAAAAAAAAAGAGCCGCCAGTTTAAGAGAAAGATTAAGAATTTACAGATTCTAAAACGTATTGTCTTACAAATAAATAGTATTTCCAAAAAAACAAGAGAAGGGGCAATTTGTTCATACAGCAAAAATGTAGAGTATACAGTTGGCCACCAACAGACTTTGGATGTTTTCTATCCTTCCTCCTATGAAGCTACTTCTGGTGAAACTTCTGATGACTCCTATTTGTTACCACTAGGTGGCGAGCAAAGAAAGGGGCCCAGAGAAGCCTTGGGATCTATGGCAAGCATAGGGAAATACAGTTAACACAACAGCGCGTGAATGCAAAGCGCAACAGCATAAGAAATAGTAACTGAATAAATAAACAGAAACTTATTTTGATGCCATATTACCACGTGGCTCTGCAACATTACCCACCTTTGAATCTTTTGGTGATGAGACTCAAGAATCTGCATTTTAGGCCAGTAGTAGTGGCTCATACCCCTAGCACTTTGGGAACTGAGGCAGGAGAATCACTTGAGCTCAGGAGTTCGAGACCAGCCAGGGCAACACGGTCAGACCCTGTCTCTAAAAAATAAAAATAGGCCGGGTGCAGTGGCTCAAGCCTGTAATCCCAGCACTTTGGGAGGCTGAGGCAGGCAGATCACGAGGTCAGGAGATCAAGACCATCCTGGCTAACACTGTGAAACCCCCGCTCTACTAAAAATACAACAAATTAGCCAGGCGCGGTGGCGGGCACCTATAGTCCCAGCTACTCGGGAGGCTGAGGCAGGAGAATGGGTGAACCCGGGAGGCAGAGCTTGCAGTGAGCTGAGATCGTGCCACTGCACTCCAGCCTGGGGGACAGAGCGAGACTCTGTCTCAAAATAAATAAATAAATAAATAAATAAATAAATAAATAAATAAATAAATAAATAAATAATAAAATAAAATAAAATAAAAATAGAGGCTGGGCATGCTGGTAGTCCCAGCACTTTGGCAAGCCGCGGTGAATGCATTATAAGGTCAAGAGATAGAGACTATTGTGGCCAACATGGTGAAACACTGTCTTTACAAAAAATACAAAAAAATTAGCTGGGCATGGTGATGCGCACCTGTACTCCCAGGCACTCCAGAGACGGAGACAGGAGAATCGCTTGACCCCGGGAGGTGGAGATTGCAGTGAGCCAACATTGTGCCACTGCACTCCAGTCTGGCAACAGATGGAGACTCCATCTCAAAATAAATAAATAAATAAATTTAACTTAATTTAAATTTAAATTTAAATAGGCCGGATGCAGTGGCTTATACCTATAATCCTAGAACTGTGGGAGGCCAAGGTGGGCAGATCACTTGAGGTCACGAATTCAAGACCAGCCTGGCCAACGTGCACACCACCACAATCCCAGCTACTTGGGAAGCTGACGCAGCAGAATAGCTTAAACCCAGGAGGCAGAGATTGCAGTAAGCTGAGATCACGCCACTGTATTGCCACTCAGGGCAACATAGCGAGACTCATCTCAAAACAACAACAACAACAAAAATTATCTGCATTTAAATAAGCATCCTTAGCATTCACTAACCCCCTAAGCATAAGCATACCTTAACTAACAGGTATGAAAGAGATGGTGACTTCATAAAACACTACTAAACTGGGTGGGCACGGGGGCTCACGCCTGTAATCTCAGTACTTTGGGAGGCCAAGTCTGATGGATCGCCTGAGGTCAGGAATTCGAGAACAGCCTGGCCCAACATGGTGAAACCCCGTCTCTACTAAAAATACAAAAATTAGCTGGGCATGGTGGTGTACACTTGTAATCCCGGCTACCACGCAAGCTGAGGCAGGAGAATTGCTTGGACCTGGGAGGCAGAGGCTGCAGTGAACTGAGATCGCGCCACTGCACTCCAGCCTGGGTGACAGAGTGAGACTCCGTATCAAAAAAAAAACACAAAACAAAAACCAAAACACTACTAAATTAAGGGGAGTGTGCCTAATGTATCCAGGAAAATATGTTTCAAAAATTAATCCTTTTGGGAATATAAAAAAAAAATATTTTGTAAAGTCTCTGAAAAAAATTTGGCAATGTTTTAATAAACATTTACCACATGACTCAGCAATCCTAGTTCTATGTATTATACAGAAGAAAAATAAATAAACCGTTACAAAGACTTTTACACACTTATTTACTCAAGCAACTATATTCATAATAGCCAAAAAGTGGAAATCACTCGAATGTGCATCCAGAGGGGAAATGAATAAGTACACTGGTGCTCACATCTGTAAGACGGGACACCACTCGAAAGAAAATAATTCACTGTCCATGCACAGTAGCTCACATCTATAATCGCAGCATTTGGGGAGGCCAAGACAGGAGGATTACTTGAGCCCAGTAGTTTGAGACCAACCTGGGCAACATGGTGAGACACTGCCTCTGCAATAATTAGCTGGGTGTGGGGGTGTGTGCCTATAGTCTCAACTACTCAGGAGGTTAAGGCAAGAGAATTGCTTGAGCCCAGGAATTCAGGCCTGCAGTGAGCTATTAGGATGGTGCAAAAGTAACTGCGGATTTTGCCATTAAAAGTAATGGTAAAAACCACAATTACTTTGTATAATCCTAACACTGTACTCCAGCTTGGATGACAGAGCAAGAGACCCTGTGTCCAGAAAGAGAAGAGGAGGAGGAGGGGAGAAAATAATTAACTGGTAACAAGCAACAACATGGAATAATCTCAAAAAGATATTAAGTGAAAAGAGCTAGATTAAAAAGACTTTATCATTCCATTTGTATCAAACTACAAAAAAACACAAACTAAAAACACAAAGCAAATGGTTATCAAGGTGCAGGGGTGAAGTGAGGGGCTTTTGTGCAAAGGAGAGCTCACGGAATCGTACCTGTAGAAGTGGCACGTTTAACTGTACACCTCAAGCTGAGGTTTCTAATGCAATTCTGAACCATTAAAGAAGGTGCAGTGGCTCACACCCGTCATCTTAGCACTTTGGGAGGCTGAGGCAGGTTGGTCACCTGAGGTCAGGAGTTCAAGACCAGCGTGGCCAACATGGTGACACCCCATCTCTACTAAAAATACACAAATTAAGCTGGGCACGGTAGCTCACGCCTGTAATCCCAGCACCTTGGGAGGCTGAGGGAGGCAGACCACCTGAGGTCGGGAGATTAAGACCAGCCTGACTAGGATGGAGAAACCCCGTCTCTACTAAAAATATGAAAAAATTAGCCAGACGTGGTGGCACATGCCTGTAATTCCAGCTACTCGAGAGGCTGAGGCAGGAGAATCACTTGAATTCAGGAGGCGGAGGTTGCAGTGAGAGGAGATCACGCGCCACTGCACTCCAGTCTGGGCAACAAGAGCGAAACTCCATCTCAAAAAAAAAAAAGAAAAACGAAAACACAAAAAATAGCCAGGCATGGTGGCAGGCGCCTGTAGTGCCAGCTACTCGGGAGGGTGAGGCAGGGGGAATGGCTTGAACTCTGGAGACAGAACTTGCAGTGAGCTGAGATCGCACCATTGCACCCCAGCCTGGCCAACAGAGTGAGATTCTGTCTCCAAAAACACAAAATTTTACAATATGGTAATAAGACCACTCATTAATTCATTTGTAGGAGTCTGAAAGCATTCATTTAAAACATGCCCAATTTTGTTTTCTAAACCATAGTCATGAAACAGGCTAAATTTAGAAGCAGTGGACAAAGTAATCTCACCTCCACACTAGTTTCATTCTCAAAAACCAGCAACTCAAATATAACTCAGAGGTAAGCCTGTAATTAAACTTTCGGGGTTTTTTTGTTTGTTTCTTTGTTTGAGACGGAGTCTGCTCTGTTGCCCAGGCTGGAGGGCAGTGGGGTGATCTCGGCTCACTGCAAGCTCCATCTCCTGGGTTCACACCATTCTCCTGCCTCAGCCTCCTGAGTAGCTGGGACTACAGGCGCCCGCCACCATGCCTGGCTAATTTTTTGTATTTTTAGTAGAGACGGGGTTTCACTGTGTTAACCAGGATGGTCTCGATCTCCTGATCTCGAGATCCGCCTGCCTCAGCCTCCCAACGTGCTGGAATTACAGGTGTGAGCCACCGCACCTGGCCAATTAAACTTTCTAAACTGATCGCAAAGTAAATCTTAACCCAGCTACACAAAAACAGTACCATTCTTTTAATTTAAAGCTTTACAATATTCTATACAGAAAAACTGCACAGATGTCCAATACCACCAAAAATTTAAGTTACATATCTCGAATATTCCAATGATTTAATTTTCTTCAAATTTCTGTGCTTTACAAATTTTCAACAATGAAGACTTAGTATTTTTATAATGCAAGCGGAAATATATTTATAACACTCAGCGATGCTCTACTGTTTCAGATTCAGGCATAAATGTCTTCAATTTTAGATATAAACAAAACAATGCACAGACTGGTAAAATTATAGAAGCAACAGTTATCCCTTTAATAATACTTTTATTTATATATAATTCGTCTACCATAACAATTCACCCATTTAAAGTGTACCATTCGGCCGGGAGCATGGGTGAGCCCGTGTAATCCCGGCACTTTTGGGAGGTCAAGGTGGGTGGATCACGAGGTCAGGAGATCAGGAACAGCCTGGCCAACATGGTAAAACCCCATCTCTACTAAAAATACAAAAATTAGCTGGGCATGGTGGCGGGCGCCTGTAGCCGCAGCTAATCAGGAGGCTGAGGCAAGAGATTTGCTTGAACCTGGGAGGCGGATGTTGCAGTGAGCCGAGATGGCGCCACTGCACTACAGCCTGGGTGACAGAGAGAGATTCTCTCTCCAAAAAATAAATAAATGAACTCTTCCATTTAATGGTTTTTAGTATATTCACAGAATTCTGCAATCATCACAATTTTAGATTTTCATCACTTCAAAAAGAAAAGCCCAAACCCCATTAACGGTCACTTCCCATGTACCCGAACCCCAGCCCAAGGCAACCACTATCGACTTTCAGCCTCTACACACTTGTCTCTTATGTATATTTCAGGTGTGGGCATACCTTGGAAGATACTGCGGGTTCAGTTCCAGAGCACTGCAAAAAAAAAATATTGCAATAAAGCAAGTCACATGAAATTTTGTGTTTCCCAGTGCATAGAAAAGTTATGTTTAAACTACACTGTAATCTATTAAGTGTACAACAGCATTATGTCTCAACAATGTACATATCTTTATTTAAAAACACCTTATTGCTGGCTGGGCGCGGTTGGCTCAAGCCTGTAATCCCAGCACTTTGGGAGGCCGAGACGGGCGGATCACAAGGTCAGAAGATCGAGACCATCCTGGCTAACACGGTGAAACCCCGTCTCTACTAAAAAATACAAAAAACTAGCCAGGCGAGGTGGCGGGCGCCTGTAGTCCCTGATACTCGGGAGGCTGAGGCAGGAGAATAGCGTAAACCCAGGAGGCGGAGCTTGCAGTGAGCTGAGATTGCGCCACTGCACTCCAGCCCAGGCAACAGAGTGAGACTCCGTCTCAAAAAAAATATAATAATAAAATAAAATAAAAACACCTTATTGCTAAAAAATGCTAATGCTCATGTGAGCCTTCAGCAAGTGATAACATTTTGCCGTTGGAAGGTTGTGCCTTGATGTTGATGGCTACTGACTGATTAGGGTGACAGCTGCTGAAGTTTGGAGTGGCCGTAGCAAGACAATGAAGTCTGCCATGTTGATGGACTTTTCCTTTCCTGCATGATTTCTTTGTAGCATCTGATGCTGCTGGACAGCATTTGCCCACAGAAAACCTTTTTTTTTTTTTTTTTGAGACAGAGTCTTGCTCTGTCGCCCAGGCAGTGGCACTATCTCGGCTCACTGCAGCCTCTGCCCCCAGGGTTCAAGCAATTCTCCTGTCTCGGCCTCCTGAGTACTACAAGCGGACGCCACCATACCCGGCTAACTTTTCTATTTTTAGTAGAGATGAGGTTTCAGAATGTTGGTGAGGCTGGTCTTAAACTCCTGACCTCAGGTGATCTGCCCACCTGTGTTAACAGGCATAAAAACAACATTGCAGGCCGGGCACGGTGGCTCACGTCTGTAATCCCCGCACTTTGGGAGACCAAGGCAGGTGAATCACGAGGTCAGGAGTCCAAGACCAGCCTGGACTAGTGAAACCCCGTCTCTATTTTTAAAAAAAACCTTGCTCTCCTTACACAACGTCATCAGAGCTCTGGGTGACCAAGTACGGTGTGTGAGTGTGAGAGAAAGACAGAACTGTATGGTGTGAGTGTTCTGAAACAGTCTCACTCTGTCACCCAAGATGATACAACAGTGGCACCATCTCAGCTCACTACAGCCTCAACCTTCCCAGCTCAGGCAATCCTCTGACCTCAGCCTCCTGAGTAGCTGGGACTACAGAGGTGTACACCATTATATCCAGCTAATTTTTATTATTTTTTGTAAAGACAGGGTTTTGCCATGTTCCTCAGGCTGGTCTTGAACTCTTATGCTCAAGTGCCCCACCCACCTCGGCCTCCCCTAGTGCTGAGATTACAGCTGTGCACCACTGCACCCAGCCTCGGGGCATTTTCAATGTGCAGTAATACATTGAAGGTAGTTTTTTGTTTTTTTCTTCTGAGTACTAAGTTTCAACAGTGGACTTAAGATACTCAGAAAACCATGCTGTAAACAGAAGTGCTGTCTTCCAGGCTTTGCTGTTCCATTTATAAACCTGGCAGAGTAAATTTAGCATAATTCTTAAAGAGGCCTTGAATTTCTGAAACGGTCAATGAGCACCGGTTTCAATTTAAAGTCACCAGCTGCGTCAGCCCCTAACTGCATCAGCCTGTCCTAGCCAGACACACTGACTTCTCTCTAGCTAGGAAAAGTCCTAGACAGCATTTTCTTTTAATACAAGGCTGTTTTGTCTACACTGAAAATCTGTTTGGTGTGGTCACCATCAATAATCTTAGCTAAATCTTCTGCATAATTAGATGCAGCATCTACATCAGCACCTGCTACTTGACCCTGTACTTTTTTTTTGAGACAGAGTCTCACTTTGTCACTAAGGCTGGAGTGCTGTCACAACGTCTCGGCTCACTACAACCTCCGCCTCCTGGGTTGAAGCGATTCTCCTGCCTCAGTTTCCCAAGTAGCTGGGATTACAGGCGTCTGCCACCACACCCAGCTAATTTTTTGTATTTTTAGTAGAGGCAGGGTTTCACCATGTTGGTCAGGATTGTCTTTTAACTCCTCACCTCGTGATCTGCCCGCCTCGGCCTCCCAACGCGCTGGGATGATAGGCGTGAGTCACTGTGCTCAGCCAACCTTGTACTTTTTAGGTAATGGAGATGGTGTCTTTCCTTAAACCTCATGAACCAACTTCTGCTGGCTTCCAGCTTTACATCTGTAGCTTTCACACCTCTCTCAGCTTTCTTAAATTTGAAGAGAGTTAGAGGGTTGCTCTGAATTAGGCTTTGGCTTAAGGGAATAGTGTGGCAGCTTTGATCTTCTATTCAGACCACTAAAACTTTCTGTCATCAAGAAGGCTGTTTTGCTTTCATCATTGCTGTGTTCACTGGAGTAGCACTTTTTAATTTCCTTGAAGAACTTTTCCCTTGCATTCACAACTGTGGTGCAAGAGGACCAGCTTTCAGACCATTATCTCGGCTTTTAAGGTAGCCTTCCTTACTCAGTTTAATCATTTCCACCTAAAGTAAGAGACTGGGACTTTTCCTTTCCCTTAAACACTTAGAAGCAATTGCAAGGTTGTTAATTGGCCTAATTTAAATATTGTTGTGTTTCAGGTAATAGGTAACCCTAAGGGAAGGCAGAGAGACAGGGAGTCAGAACACAAACAAGAGATCATGCCTATAAACCCAATATTTGGGAGGTCGAAGGCAGGAAGATCATTTAAGCCTAGGAGTTCAAGATCAGCCTGGGCAACAGGTGAGACCCTATCTCTACAAAACACACCAAAACTAGCCTGGCATGGTGATGTGTGCCTGTAGTCCCAGCTTCTCAGGAGGCTGAGGCAGGAGGATTGCTTCATCCCAGGAGGTCAAAGTTGCAGTGAGCCATGATCACAAGACTGTAGCCTGGGTGACAGAGTGAGACCCTGTCTCAAAAAATCAATAGTAAAAGAATACAGGCCAGGTGTGGTGGCTCACGCTGTAATCCCAGCACTTTGGGAGGCTGAGGCAAGCAGATCACATGAGGTCAGGAGTTCAAGACCACCCTGACCAACATGGAGAAACCCCGTCTCTACTAAAAATACAAAAAAATAGCCAGGCGTGGTGGTGCACGCCTGAAATCCCAGCTACTCGGGAGGCTGAGGCAGGAGGATCGTTGAACTCAGGAGGCAGAAACTGCAGTGAGCTGAGATGGTGCCATCGCACTGTAACCTGAGCATTAAGAGTGAAACTCTGTCTCAAAAAACAAACAAAAAGAAATACACGTATCAATTAATTTCCCTCAGTTCATGGATCCCCAGAACAATTACAATAGTAATGTCAATGATTACTGATCACAGATAACCACTATAACATACAATGAAAAGTTTGAGGCTGGGCGTCGTGGCTCACACCTGTAATCCCAGCACTTTAGAAGGGCCAAGAAGAGTGGATCACGAGGTCAGGAGATCGAGACCACACTGGCTAACACGGAGAAACCCTGTCTCTACTAAATAATACAAAAAACAATTAGCCAGGCGTGGTGGTGGGCGCCTGTAGTCCCAGCTACTCGGGAGGCTGAGGCAGGAGAATGGCGTGAACCCAGGAGGCGGAACTTGCAGTGAGTAGAGACTGCACCACTGCACTCCAGTGGGTAACAGAGCAAGACTCCGTTTCAAACAAAAAACAAGTGTGAAATATTGCACAAGTTATCGAAACAGAAACACAGAGTGAGCACCTGCTGTTGGAAAATGGCACCAATAGACTTGCTCAAAGCAGGTTCCACAAACCTCCCGTTTGTTTCGTAAAAATGTAGTATCTGTGAAGTACAATAAAACAAGGTGTGCCTATGAACAGAACCTGCAGTACGGAGCCTGCTGTGACTGGCTTCTTTCCCATAGCATGGTCTCAACGTTCACACCTAGTGTAGCATGACATCAGTACTTCACCTATTGTATGGATATACCATGCTTTAAAAATCCATTCATTAAGCCTGGGCGGTGGCTCACGCCATCTCAGAATTCTGGGAGACGGGTGGATTACCTGAGGTCAGGAGTTCAGGAACAGCCTGGCCAAAACATGACAAAACCCCGTTTCTACTAAAAATACAAAAATGAGCCCGCCATGACGGCGAACGTCTGTAATCCCAGCTACTCGGGAGGCAGAAGCAGGAGAATAACCTGAGACCAGGAGGTGGACGCTGCACTGAGCCGAGATCGCACCACTGCAGGTCAGCCTGGGCAACACAGCGAGACTCTGTCTCCAAGAGAAAAAAAAAAGGAAAAAAAAAAGGCTGGGCGCAGTGGCTCACACCTGTAATCCAAGCACTTTGGGAGGCCGAGGCAGGCAGATCACAAGGTCGAGATCGAGACTAGTCTGGCCGACACATGCTGAAACCCTGTCTCTACTAAAGAAACAAAAATTAGCCGAGTGTGGTGGTACACGCCTATAGTCCCAGCTACTCAGGAGGGTGAGGCAGGAGAATCGCTTGAAAACAGGAGGCAGAGGTTGCAGTGATCCAAGAACGCGCCACTCAACTCCAGCCTGGCAGCAGAACAAGACTTGGTCTCGGGGCGGGGGGGATCCAGTCATTAGTTAATGAACGTTTGGGTTGTTTCCACTTTTGGACTATTATAAACAATGCTGCTACGAACACTCTTGATGCTTTTGTATGAATATACGCTTTCAGTTCCCTTGAGTACACATCTAGGAGGAACTTGAGGATCACACAGTAACTAGCTTTTTGAGGAAGGACATTCCAAACTTTTCTATGGGAGCGGCACCATTTTTACACTCCCACCAGCAACGCAGGATTCTAATCTGGCTGCATCCTCAGGAACATCTGTTAGTTATGCTTTAAACTAGTCATCCTAGTGGGTGTGAAGCTGTATTTCCTTGTGGTTTTTATTTGCATTTCCTTGATACCTAATAGTGTTGAACATCTTTTCATGTGCTTATGAACCTTTTGTGTGTTCTCTGAAGAAATATCTATTCAAACATTTTGCCAAATATTTAATTATTTGTCTTTTCATTACTGGTTTGTAGGAGTTGTTCGTTTTTAAAATCCCACTGACTCCTCTACCCCAACGCCCCCCACTCATCCCTTAAGGTAGCAGATTAAGGAACAGAAGTAGCATGAGTCCAGAGACACTTATTGCTTCAAGAGACAGGGTCTCTCTCATTCACTACGTTGCCCTGGCTGTATGTAGTGCAGTGGCAATTCACAGGCCCATGATCATAACGCACTACGTAGCCTTAAACTCCTGGCCTCAAGTGATCCTCCCAAGTAACTGGGACTACAGGCGCACACCACCCAGCACACTACTCCTTCAAGAGTAAGAAAAGTTAACTTCTCAATCCCTCCAAACATTCTACGACCAGTGCTTTGTACCAGTTTGCACAAATAATGACTACAATGACACACTCTCCTAATATCACTGTCATCTTTGTCCTTTTAACACCAGTAACAGAAACATAATACTAATGATAATGTACCCCAAAACTACATAGAAAAAGCTGATTTATCCAGCTGGGCGCGGTGGCTCAAGCCTGTAATCCCAGCACTTTGGGAGACCGAGGCAGGCGGATCACGAGGTCAGGAGATCGAGACCATCCTGGCTAACACGGTGAAACCCCGCCTCTACTAAAAACTACAAAAAACTAGCCGGGCGAGGTGGCAGCACCTGTAGTCCCAGCTACCCGGGAGGCAGAGGCAGGAGAATGGCATGAACCTGGGAGGCAGAGCTTGCAGTGAGCTGAGATCCGGCCACAGCACTCCAGCCTGGGTGACAGAGCGAGACTCCGTCCCAAAAAAAAAAAAAAAAAAAAAACAAAAAAAGAAAAAGCTGATTTATCCAAAACTCTAGACTAACTACACCCTTCAGCCCTCCCTCAGTAGAGGATGAGCTCCAACCATTATATTCACATAAAGGTCCTCAACACAATTAGCACTTCCTGAAGTCACCTTTGCAGGGAGTATTTTATCACTGGGATGCAGGCATTTTGGGGGTGGGGGAAGGCTGTCACGTGCTTGCAGCAGGTGTGATCGAAACTTATGAACCAGAAAACCGAGATGGTCGAAATCACTTCTTTTGGATCCACAGGCAGTTTTGCTACAGTAAGTTTGAGTAACAAAATCGAATTTCTGGAACTTTTCATGGTTTGGGGACAATGGGTGGGTGATTAAAATCACCATTCTGAAGAACATAATCCTCACAAGTTAATTAAACATGGTTAAGTCTGTTTAGTTCCAGGGAAGTTTCCCTTCATTGTATAATAGCCTAGACACAGATCCACCACAAGGAACCAGCCTGTGTCTGGGACATCCATCATCTGTTGCTGCCAGTAGACTCAGAACTTTTTCACCTTGACTTGTTAACTGAGGTTTGGTTTTTGGTTGTGTTCTTTCAAGTATTTATGCATTCGTTCAACAAAGTAATTCACAAATAAAACACCCCATGCTAAACTAAGCACTGTTCCAAACGCTTCGCTGTATTAATGTACTTAATCTTCTAAATAGACCTCTGAAGTAAGTACCAGTATTATCTCATTTTAGAATATCTCCATATATTGAAGAACATAAAGGTTAAACTGATTCCAGATCACAAAGCCAATGGACTAGAATTCAGGGGGTCTGACTTGAGCTGCGCTTTAATCATATTGCCTCAGATTTGAATATGTATTTGAATGCATCTGTACGAGGATCCTTTTATTTGCTTCGGTAACAACAGAGGGGAAATAACTGGTTTCAGTGACTCTACCAGAAAGACAAGTTTCATATATTAATATGTGGTTTACACCCAGGCATGGTGACGTCTGCCTACAGTCCGACCTACCTGCAAAGCAAGAGGCTTAAGAGGTTCAAAGCCAGCGTAAGCAACATAGTGAGACAGTTTCAACAACAATTTAAAAATAAAACGTGGGGCCAGGAACGGTGGCTCACACCTGTAATCCCAGCACTTTGGGAGGCTGACAGATCACCTGAGGTCGGGAGTTTGAGACCAGCCTGACCAACACAGAGAACTCCGTCTCTACTAAATACAAAATTAGCCGGATGTGGTGGCGCATGCCTGTAATCCCAGCTACTCGGGTGGCTGAGGCAGGAAAATCGCTTGAACCCGAAGGCGGAGGCTGCAGTGGGCCAAGATTTCACCACTGCACTCCTGCCTTGGCAACAAGAGCAAATCTCTGTAGAAATAGAAAAAGACGGCCGGTCGCGGTGGCTCAAGCCTGTAATCCCTGCACTTTGGGAGGCCGAGATGGGCGGATCACAAGGTCAGGAGATCGAGACCATCCTGGCTAACGCGGTGAAACCCCGTCTCTACTAAAAAATACAAAAAAACTAGCCGGGCGAGGTGGCGGGCGCCTGTAGTCCCAGCTGCTCCGGAGGCTGAGGCAGGAGAATGGCGTGAACCCGGCAGGCGGAGCTTGCAGTGAACTGACATCCGGCCACTGCACTCCAGCCTGGGCGACAGAGCAAGACTCCGTCTCAAAAAAAAAAAAAGAAATAGAAAAAGAGAAAGAAAAGACAGAACAGAAAGAAAGAAAAAGACAGAGACAGAAAGAGGCAGACAGAAAGCAAGAAAAGAGAAGTTTGTTCCTACTTAAAACACATTTCTTTTTCCATCTAGAGGTTTACCCCTCTCCCAAAAAAAGCTTTTTATATTCTTTTCTCTCTTTTTTTTTTTGAGACAGAGTCTCGCTCTGTCACCCAGGCTAGAGAGCAGTGGCCGGATCTCAGCTCACTGGAAGCTCCATCTCCCAGGTTTACGCCATTCTCCTGCCTCAGTCTCCCAAGTAGCCGGGACTGCAGGCGCCCGCCACCTTGCCCAGCTAGTTTTTTTGTATTTTTTAGTAGAGATGGGGTTTCACTGTGTTAGCCAGGATGGTCTCGATCTCCTGACCTCGTGATCCGCCCGTCTCGGCCTCCCAAAGTGCTGGGATTACAGGCTTGAGCCACCGCGCCCAACTATATTCTTTTCTCTTAAAGAGGCGGGAGTCTCTGTATGTTGCCCAGGCTGGTCTCCAGCAATCCTCCCACCTCAGCCTTCTGAATACAAAAAGCTTACTTTTATACCTCTAATATCTTTACATCAACATCCCAGTAAACTCGATTTTCCCAAGATTGTCCCTGCCTGGTAGTAAAACAAGTCTCCACTGAGCTTCAACAGTTTCTGATAAACACAGAGTACAAAATCATAAAAGAAGCAGGTCTCCCCCTATCAGGCTGACATGTCACAAGACACAATTTACAGCTTTTAATGAAATTCTGGGTCAGGAAAAAAAACAACTGTTCAGAATCTGTCATGGGAAAAATGAGCAGGTTCTGTACTGGATGACAGGATTAATGTACCTCTTAGCAAAGCATACAGGATCATAACCCTAAGGTTTTTTTTGTTTGTTTTTTTGTTTTGAAACGGAGTCTCACTCTGTTGCCCAGGCTAAAGCTCAATCTCACTGCAATCTCCATCTCCAAGGTTCAAGTGATTTTCCTGCCCCAGCCTCCCTGGTAGTTGGGACTGCAGGTGCCCGCCACTGTGCCCGGCTAATTTTTGTATTTTTAGTAGAGAAGGAGTTTCACCATGTTGGCCAGGCTGGTCTCGAACTCCTGACCTCAGGTGATCCACCTGACTCGGCCTCCCTAGGTGGTGGGATTACATGCGTGAGTTACCACACCCGGCCTTAATCCTGATTTTAAAGGCAGAAAAATTAAGCTGAGAGGATTGTTCCTAAACTCACACAGTGGTAAAACCCAAACAAACCCAGACAGAAACAAATTCTTCAGCTCAAGAACAGTAAAAGAAATCACACCAAGGGAAGAAAAGGGCATAGCATCAGGCATTGACATAAAAAGGTTCTGTCAGAACCGAGAATGTGGCTCACACCTGTAGTCCCAGCCACTCCAGAGGCTGAGACAGGAGGATCACTCGAGCCCACGAGTCTGAGGCTACAGTGAGCTATGATCACGCCACTGCACTCCACCCTGGGCAACAGAGCAAGACTCTCTCTCAAAAAGGAAGAGTTCGGTCACTTAGGTTCTGGAAAGGTCCTGAGTTTGCTTTATATAAAAGCTAACCAATTAGCCAATGACCTTTCCTTTTTCCTAGCAAACATCATCCCTCTGGATCACACTCAAATGTCTTACTTCTAAAGACTTCCTGGCTGGCCGGGCGCGGTGGCTCAAGCCTGTAATCCCAGCACTTTGGGAGGCCGAGATGGGCGGATCACGAGGTCAGGAGATCGAGACCATCCTGGCTAACACGGTGAAACCCCGTCTCTACTAAAAATACAAAAAATTAGCCGGGCGAGGTGGCCGGCGCCTGTGGTCCCAGCTACTCGGGAGGCTGAGGCAGGAGAATGGCGTGAACCCAGGAGGCGGAGGTTGCAGTGAGCTGAGATCCAGCCACTGCACTCCAGCCTGGGCGACAGAGCAAGACTCCGTCTCAAAAAAAAAAAAAAAAAAGACTTCCTGGCTGTAAGCAGTGGCTCACGCCTGCAATCCCAGCACTTTGGGAGGCTGACGGAGGTGGATTACCCGAGGTCAGGAGTTCGAGACTGGCCTGGTCAACATGATGAAACTCCATCTCTACTAAAAATACAAAAATTAGCTAGGCGTGGTGGCAGGTGCATATTATCCCAACTACTCGGGAGGCTGAGGCAGGAGAACTGCTTGAACCCAGGAGGCAGAGCTTGCAGTGAGCTGAGATTGCATCACTGCACTCCAGCTTGGGCAACACAGGCGAGACTCCATCTCAAAATAAAAGCCTCAAATTGTTTTGATGGTTTGGCAGGGATAACAAGCAAGTCTGTTGGGGAAAAACTTACAAGGTACTACTTTCTAAGGAATTTACCTTATGGATATTTACTTTACAAGAAGTCATTGCAGGAAATACATGACTAGATTTACACATGCGAAGCAATCTTCAATTGGATACTTCTGACCCCATGAAATAACTGAGGATGTTTCTGCAGAAGGCCGACATGAGAATTCCCAGGAATTGTGGAGCTTTCAAATAACCTGATTAAGCTTGGACAGCCTCCAAGGAATGAGTAAAATTAAGCAAAAGTTGGACAATCACTAAACGTAGTCAATTCACAGATAATTCAATGACAACATTCTATCTTTTTTTTTTGAGACGGAGTCTCGGTCTGTCGCCCGGGCTGGAGTGCAGTGACACAGTCTCAGCTCACTGCAAGCTCCGCCTCCCGGGTTCACTCCATTCTCCTGCCTCAGCCTCTGAGTCTCTGGGACTACAGGCGCCCACCACCACACCCAGCTAATTTTTTTTTTTTTGTATTTTTAGTGGAGATGGGGTTTCACTGTGTTAGCCAGAATGGGCTCAATCTCCGGACCTCGTGATCCGCCCACCTCAGCTCCCCAACGCGCTGGGATTCCAGGCCTGAGGCCCCACGCCCGGCCCACCTTACTGTTTTCTAAAAGGTCCCAATATCTTGTTAGTGACACGAGAACTCTCCTGTTACTATTCAGAAATATAAAGGTGGAGCAAAACTTTTTCTAAAACAATTATCACGCACCTTCTCTATCACACTGACAAACAATCTGCGAGGCATCAGTTCTATACTATAAAGAATGTCTAAAAAACCTGATTCAAACAATTTTAGGGGCAACACTACTAGTTTACCATAAAAGAAATTCAGTATGGGCCAGGGACGGCAGCTCATGCCTGTAATCCCAGCACTTTGGGAGACCAAGGTGGGTGGATTATCTGAGGTTAGGAGCTCAGGACCAGCCTGGCCAACATGGTGAAACGCTGTCTCTACTAAAAATACGAAAAATTAGTCGGGCGTGGTGGCGCACACCTGTGATCCCAGCTACTTAGGAGGCTGAGGCAGGAGAATCGCTTGAACCCGGGAGGCAGATGAAGTTGCAATGAACCAAGGTCATGCCATGCCATTCCACTGCACTTCAGCCTGGCGACAAGAGCAAAACTCTGTCTCAAAAAAAAAAAAGAAAAGAAATTCAGTATGATCAAAAGTTACAAAACATTCTCAGATGGCTAACCTGACTTATACTGGTTTTTTTTTTTTTTGAGACGGAGTCTTGCTCTGCCGCCCAGGCTGGAGTGCAGTGGGCGGATCTCAGCTCACTGCAAGCTCCGCCTCCCGGGTTCACGCCATTCTCCTGTCTCAGCCTCCCGAGTAGCTGGGACTACAGGCGCCCGCCTCGTCGCCCGGCTAGTTTTTTGTATTTTCTATTAGAGACGGGGTTTCACCGTATTAGCCAGGATGGTCTCGATCTCCTGACCTCGTGATCCACCCGTCTCGGCCTCCCAAAGTGCTGGGATTACAGGCTTGAGCCACCGCGCCCGGCTAAACTGGTTTTTAAACATTAAATCTCTGCCCAAATTTGGCAATTTTAATTTTATCATAATTAATTCGGCTGCTTGAAGCCTGTTCAAAGTTTGCGACGTCATCACTTTAAGGTTGACCATACTCATGTCAGTGTGCTTCCAACTCACCTAAGAGCTCTACGGGATGTTAAGACACACTTCAGATTTTACATGGCCTCGTGCCTGTAATCCCAACACTTCAGGAGGCTGAAGTGGGCGGACTGCTTGAGCTGAGGAGTCTGAGCCCAGTCTGGGGAACACAGCAAAACTCCATCTCTACTAAAAATACAAAAAATTAGCCAAGCATGGGGCACACACCTTAGTCCCAGCTACTCTGGAGGCTGAGGAGGGTGGATCACCTAAGCCCAGGAAGTCAAGGCTGCAATGAGCTGTGATCACACCACTGCACTCCAGCCTGAGCAAAGACAGCAAGACTCTGCCTCAAGAGATTTCATATATGCAAAACTTCTAATTTGAATGAGGAAAAAAATTACCAAGTACACTAATTCTAATAGTAAATAACATGGAAAGATCTAAGAATGTTAACAAAATGTCAAATCTGTAGCTTGAGGAGTCTTAAGTCATATTTTCTTAGAAAGATAAAATTCAAGAAGAGTAATCACTAGCTCTATTCAACTAAGACAAGCAAAAGGCTGGGATGTATCCTGGGGTGTGTTACAATGAGTTATGAAGGAAGGAGTAACTTGAGGTAAACAGTTGGACAAGATTTAGGAAACACTTTTGGAACTTGTTTTAATGTAAGCTAAGATTAAATTGTGCAAAATGAAAAGGATTAGCTGACATATAAATTATACTTTGTGTTCAGTACAGGATGCTGTAAACAGAAATAATGCAAGTACTAAGAAGCTTCTCTGAAGAGGCCCTAACCTAGTAACTTTTGACTCTTCTTGTAGTACCCACACCACTTGCACTTTTATTAGACAAAAATGACACACACTTTGGGAAACAGCACAGGAACGTACCACCACAGCACAGAAAACACCACCGTTACAGCAAAAAAGATTCAGACTAGAAGACTAGACTTTTTTTTTTTTGAGACAGAGTTTCACTCTGTCACCCAGGCTGGAGTGCAGTGGTGCGATCTCAACTCACTGCAAACCTCTGCCTTCCGGGTTCAAGAGTCTCTGGCGTCAGCCTCCCGAGTAGCTGGGATTACAGGCACACACTACCATGCCCAGTTAAATTTTGTGTTTTTAGCAGAGGCGAGGTTTCATGATGTTGACCAGGCTGGTGTCGAACCCATGACCTCAGGTAATCTGCCTGCCTCGCCTCCCAAAGTGCTGGGATTACAGGCGTGAGCCACCACACCCAGCCCAGACTAGATTTCCATTTCTGCTTATTCATATGCTATTTGACCTCAAGTATGCCACTTAATCTCTAGGACCTTGTTCCTCACCCATAACATGGAGGATATCCAGCCCTGAGTTATGAGAGTTTAAAATGAGACTGTAGAATAAACTGTCTGGTATATAATATGAATTCAATTATATGTTTAATTTCTTTTCTTCGCCTCACTTCCAAGATTAAATAACAAAAAAAAAAAAAAAAAGAATCCAGACAGGTGGGGGTGTTAATGTGCCTGATATAAGAAAGAGCTAAACAAAGAACACAGAGTTTAGAATCTAAGTCTAATAAATAAAGCCTTTTGTAGAATATGGCTCCATTTATTCTAACCCACATTTTCCATTCTTACATCTCACATATTTAACCCCATATCTGTGCCTTTGGTAACATAACCTCACTCTCCCAACATCCAAATCTTACTCTCCAATTAATGTCTCATCTACTACTCAAGTTTTCCCCAACTACTACAGCACACAATCCCTTATTCCCCTTCTCTACAATGCCTCTATCATACAAGCCAGCAATCATCACTGTTTCTAGCCACAGCTTGCCTGACTGGACTGTAGCTCTTCCATAGTAGGTATTATAAGTAATCATTTTACTACTCACAAGGGGGAAGTTGTTCCTAATACATGCCAAATAAATACGTATTGATTAAACAGTCTAAGAGACTGGGCGCAGTGGCTCACGCCTTTGTAATTCCAGCACTTTGGGAGGCCAACAATCACCTGAGGTCAGGAGTTACACATTTGCCTGGCCGAAATGGCAAAACCCCACCGCTACTAAAAATACAAAAATTAGTCCGACTGTGATGGCTCACGCCTGTAATCACAGCACTTTTGGAGGCTAAGGTGGGCGGATCACCTGAGGTCGGGAGTTCGAGACCAGTCTGACCAACATAGAGACACCCCATCTCTACTAAAAATACAAAATGAGCCAGGCGTGGCGGTGCATGCCTGTAATACCAGCTACTCTGGGGGCTGAGGCAGGAGAACTGCTTGATCCCGGGAGGACGAGGTTTCCATGAGCAACTGCACTACAGCATGGGCAAAAAGAGCGAAACTCTGTTTCAAAAAAAACAAGTGGAAAAACTGTATTTCACAAATTGTTGTTTATTTATTTTATTTTATTTTCTGAGACAGAGTCTTGGTCTGTTACCCAGGCTGGAGTGCAGTGGTGCAGTTTCGGCTCCTGGCAACCTCCACCTCCCAGGTTCAAGCAATTCTCCTGCCTCCGCCCCCACTAGTAGCTGGGATTACAGGCACATGCCACCACGCCAGGCTAGTTTTTGTATTTTTAGTAGAGACGGGGTTTCGCCATGTTGACCAGGCTGGTCTTGAACTCCTGACACTCAGGTGATCCACCGGCCTCAGCCTCCCAAATTACTAGGATTAAAGGCATGAACCACCAGCACCCTGCCCTTGTTTAAATTTTTTAAAACACAAGTTTTTAGTTAAATTTTGTGCTGCACATTCGTAAGCTGCCAATATTATATACAGTTAATAAACCTTTTCAGAAAACAAAGAGTATTCCTGTAATCTCCGCACTTTGGGAGGCTGAAGTGGGAAGATTTCCTGAGCCCAGGAGTTCAAGACTGGCCTGGACAATATGGCAAGACCCCATCTCTTCATACATTTAAAAAATTAGCTGAAGAGGGCCGGGCACAGTCGCTCCGCACTTTGGGAGGCTGAGGTGGGTGGATCACAAGGTGAGGAGTTCAAGATCAACCTGGCCAACATGGTGAAACCCTGTCTCCACTAAAAGTACAAAACAATTAGCCATGCGTGAAGCAGGCGCCTGTAATCCCAGCTACTCGGGAGGCTGAGGCAGAGAACTGCTTGAACCCAGGAGGCGAAGGCTGCAGTGAGCCAAGATCCAGCCACTGCTCTCCATCCTCGGAGAAAGAGTGAGACCCTGTCTCAAATAAAAAAAAAATTAGGCAAGCACGGTAGGCACACCTGTAGTCCCAGCTACTCAGGGTGCAGAAGTGGGAGGGTCGCTTGAGCCCAGGAGGTAAATGCTGCAGTGAGATGTGTTTGCTACTGCACACCAGCTTGGCCAACAGTGAGACCACATCTCAAAACAGTAAGAGTACACATGTAAAAAGATTTATATTCGGCCGGGCGCGATGGCTCACGCCTGTAATTCCAACACTTTGGGAGGCCGAGTTGGGCAGGGGCGGATCACAAGTTCAGGAAATCAAGACCATCCCGGCTAACATGGTGAAACCCCGCCTCTACTAAAAATATAAAAAATTAGCTGGGCATGGTGGCGGGCACCTCTATTCCCAGCTATTTGTGCGGCTGAGGCAGGAGAATGGCATGAACCCAGGAGGAGAGCTTGCAGTGAGCCAAGATCACACCACTGCACTCCAGTCTGGGCGACACAGCGAGACTCCGTCGCAAAAAAAAAAAAAAAAAGATTTGCCGGGCGCGGTGGCTCAAGCCTGTAATCCCAGCACTTTGGGAGGCCGAGACGGGCGGATCACGAGGTCAGGAGATCGAGACCATCCTGGCTAACACGGTGAAACCCCGTCTCTACTAAAAATACAAAAAACTAGCCGGGCGAAGTGGCGGGCGCCTGTAGTCCCAGCTACTCCAGAGGCTGAGGCAGGAGAATGGCGTAAACCCGGGAGGCGGAGCTTGCAGTGAGCTGAGATCCGGCCACTGCACTCCAGCCCGGGCGACAGAGCAAGACTCTGCCTCAAAAAAAAAAAAAAAAAAAAAAAAAAAAAGATTCATGCTCATTTACTAACAAGTCCCACTTCTCACAACTAGTAAACAATTCAAATCACAAAAATCACATTTTGGATATAAACAGTTCACTGCAGTGTCAATACAAAATGGATTATTAGTTATGTTAGTCAATAAAAACATTCACAAGCAGTTCATAACGTAAGATAAATATTCAGTCAGATATAAACATGCATCTATGTAACATAATGAAATGGTAAAGAAAACACCTGCACAGAAAGTACCAAGTCCTAGAAGTTTTCTTCTAAGCTTCCCAGTGAAATACAGAATTACGTACATACATCTAGACTGACAAAATATTGAGTAGGTATTTTAGCTAGAAAATATCCAAGTTGCCCAAGTTGATTTTTTTTTTTTTTTTTTTTTGAGAGGGAGTCTTGCACTGTCGCCCAGGTTTGAGTGCAGTGGCGCAATCTCGGCTCACTGCAAGTTCCGCCCACTGGGGGGTCACACCATTCTCCTGCCTCAGCTTCCCAAGTAGCTGGGACTACAGGCGCCCACCACCACGACCGGCTAATTTTTTGTATTTTTAGTAGAGACGGGGTTTCACCGTGTTAGCCAGGATGGTCTCGATCTCCTGACCTCGTGATCCGCCCGCCTCGGCCCCCTGAAGTGCTGGGATTACAGGCGTGAGCCACCGCGCCCAGCCCCAAGTTGATTTTAATGTAATTTAACCAGTGGTTGCATGTAATAACTGTCTTCCTAATAAAGGGTAAACATACAAAGAATTCTTACCTTGTTCATAGAAAAAAAAAATTTTTTTTTTGAGATGGAGACAGTTTCTTTTTTGTTTTGTTTTGTTTTCTGAGATGGAGTCTTGCCCTATCACCCAGGCTGGAATGCAGTGGTGTGATCTCGGCTCACCACAATCTCCGCCTCCTGGGTTCAAGCCATTCTCCTACCTCAGCCTCTCAAGTAGCTCAGATTACAAGTGCATGCTTCCACGCCCAGCTAATTTTTGTATTTTGAGTAGAGACGGGGTTTCACCAGGCTGGTCTTGAACTCCTGGCCTTGTGATCCACCCACTTTGGCCTCCCAAAGTGCTGAATTACAGGAGTGAGCCACCGTGCCCAGCCCAGAGTTTCTCTCGTTGCTCAGGCTGGAGTGCAAGGGCGTGATCTTGACTTACTGCAACCTCAGCCTTTCAGGTTCAAGAGATTCTCCTGCCTCTGCCTCCCGAGAGCAGCTGGGATTAGAGGCATGCGCCACCAAGTCCGGCTAATGTTTTGTATTTTTAGTACAGATGGGTTTCTCCATGTTGGTCTGGCTGGTCCTGAACTCCCAACCTCAGGTGATCCGTCCGCCTTAGACTCCCAAAGAAACTTTTTTTAAAATCAGTTTCAGGTTTGTTTGTTTTTTTTTTTTTTTTTTTTGAGATGGAGTCTGGCTCTGTAGCCCAGCCTGGAGTGCAGTGGCCAGATCTCAGCTCACTGCAAGCTCCGTCTTCCGGGTTTACGCCATTCTCCTGCCTCAGCCTCCCGAGTAGCTGGGACTACAGGCGCCCACCACCACGCCCGGCTAGTTTTTTGTATTTTTTTAAGTAGAGACAGGGTTTCACTGGGTTAGTCAGGATGGTCTTGATCTCCTGACCTCGTGATCCGCCCGTCTCGGCCTCCCAAAGTGCTGGGATTACAGGCTTGCGCCACCGCGCCCGGCCTGTTTTTTCTTTTTAGAGAAGTCTCCCTCTGTTGCCCTGACTGGCTTGTACTGGCTATTCACAAGCACGACCATAACACATTACAGTCTGTAACTCCTTGGCTGAAGCTCACCCTCCACTGCACTCCAGCCTGGGTGACACAGCAAGACTCTGTCTCAAAAAAAAAGTAAAGATAAAATGAATAAATGAATAAAGAAATGTTGGCAGCATTCTGAAACCAGAAACGGTAAAGGCTAAAAAGAAATCTGCAGCAATCAGATAAAGGCATTAAGACCATGTTAAAGGGTTGGGCGCGGTGGCTCACACCTGTAATCCCAGCACTTTGGGAGGCCAAGGCGGGTGGATCACAAGGTCAGCAGTTCAAGACCAGCGTGGCTCAAATGGTGAAACCCCATCTCTACTAAATATACAAAAATTAGCCAGGTGTGGTGGCGGGTGCCTGTAATCCCAGCTACTCGGGAGGCTGAGGCAGGAGTATCACTTGAACCCGGGAGGTGGAAGCCGCGGTGAGCTGGTATCGTGCCACTACACCCCAGCCTGGGTGACAAGAGCAAGACTCCGTCTCAAAACAAAAAAAAAGACCATGTTAATGATGTAAATAAACTGTTGAGAAGATGAAAATCGACCAGCAACTGGTCTAGAGGAAAGCACCAAGGTCCCCTATGATCATTCCCCCAGGCCTCCCAACTACATACGTGAAACGTCATCTACTGAAAAGGTACACAAAAAGTACACCACCATACTGCAATGTACTAAGTTCCCAGAGCTTCTTATCCAGCCATTTACAAAGCTTTAGTCCCATATATCAGTGCTCCCCAACGTTTCTGGCACCAGGGACCAGTTTAGTGGAAGACAATTTTTCCAGGGACCATTATGGGAGCACAGCCTGGGCGTTGGGGACTCCTGCCATGTATCAAAGAGTTAAAAACAATGCAGATTTTTCAGAGGATGGCGAAAGCAGGGAGAAAAGGACGAGAGAGGATGGAGATGGCCTGCTCCTAAATTTAATGACTCCCATTTCAATGCTAGTTCCATTATCTGTTACCTGGAAAATATACTCAACCTATATTCCATTCTGTCTTCTTCATATTAAAGATAACATTAGACTGGGTGCAGCGGCTCACGCCTGTAGTCCCAGCACTTTGGGAGGCCAAGGCGGGCAGATCATGAAGTCCAGAGTTCGAGATCATCCTGGCTAACATAGTGAAACCCGTCCCTACTAAAAATACAAAAAATTAGCCAGGCATGGTGGCAGGTGCCTGAAGTCCCAGCTACTCGGGAGGCTGAGGCAAGAGAATGGAATGAACCTGAGAGGTGGAGTTGCAGTGAGCTAAGATTGCGCCACTGCACTCCAGCCTGGGCGACAGAACAAGACTCTGTCTCAAAAAAAAAAAAAAAAAAAAAAGGTAACACTATTCAGAGAGAAGCTAAGCCAAAAGACTGCTACAATCTCAGCACTTTAGGAAGCCAAGGTAGGAGGACTGCTTCAGCCCAGCTGAGAAACTAGCCTGGGAAACAACATAGACTCAGTTTCCAGAAAAAAGGTGGGGGGGAAGCCCCAAGAAGCAGTTTGGACTGATGTTTACACATAAGAAATACCGAAGCGGAAGGAGTACCAGTTTTGTAGGACACCAGCCTATAAGAAACACCAAAGTGGAAGGAGTATCAGCTTTGCAGGACACTAGCCTTGGCAGAATACCAGTGACATTCCAAATCTGTCACTTCTCAAGTACTTGATCTGTACCTGTAAAATGGGTAGTACTTTGCATGGTTGTTTGGATGACAAGTGAGAGAAATAGCCAATAAACAGTAGATGGTATTATTACTACAGGGTTTTATCATCACAATGAAACACTTTAGAGAGGTTTTTCAATTTGTTAGTGCCATTTTACACCAGTAAGCACTGAAGAAAACACTGAGCTTTCTACAGTCTTTAATATGGGACCCCCAACACTTGATACTGTACGCTGCATACAGCAGACACCATTGTTGTTAACTAATTCAAAGTAACTCTTAATTACACATAGGAACAGAGTAAGTCTGAAAGCAATTATACATTCACTAGAATATACAGTCCTTGAAGAGATCTTCTATTTTGTTCACTGATGAATCCTGATTGTCTGAAGTATCTAAAACAGTGCCTAGTACATAGTTGGCATTCAGTAAGTATTTGTCAAATGAGTTTCGGAACTTGTTTTTTAATACTTTAACACTTTGATTAAGGTTTTTCAAAAGACAATAATCTTGACACTCAAGGATGTCAAGATTCCTCTTCATATACCCACCTAAACAGAGGTACCTCTACTCACTCTAAAACTACATGAACCAGGCAAAGTAAGGTGGCTTCACGCCTGCAATCCCAGCTCTTTGGGAGGCCAAGGCGGACTGATCACCTGAGGCCAGGAATTTGAGACTGGCCTGGCCAACACGGTGAAACCCCCGTCTCCACTAAAAAAAAAGAGAAAAATTAGCTGGGCATGGTGACGGGTGCCTGTGATGCCAGCTACTCAGGAGGCTGAGGCAGAAGAATCGCTTGAACCAAGGAGGTGGCAGCTGCAGTGAGCCAAGATGGCACCACTACACTCCAGTCTGGGCAAGAGAGCGAGACTCCGTCTCACAAGAAAAAAGGAAAAGAGTAAAACATGAATTGTTTAACCTTCTACGAAACTTTAAGACTTCTTTCTAAACCAGCTTCTGCTAGGTTAAAAAGAAACAAAAACAAGACAATCTTTTACCAAGATTCTACAATTTTGACTACAAAAGGTACTTTTCCCTTTGGTCACAATATTTAGGGTAGGGTTGTGCTCACTTTGGCAGCAGATACACTAAAGTTGGAATGATACAAAGATTAAAAAACAAAAATAAAAATCAGTCCACATTCTAAAACTGGAATGACACAAAGATTTAAAAAACAAAAATAGGCTGGGCGCGGTGGCTCAAGCCTGTAATCCCAGCACTTTGGGAGGCCGAGACGAGCAGATCATGAGGTCAGGAGATCGAGACCATCCTGGCTAACACGGTGAAACCCCGTCTCTACTAAAAAATACAAAAAACTAGCCAGGCGAGGTAGCAGGCGCCTGTAGTCCCAGCTACGTGGGAGGCTGAGGCAGGAGAATGGCGTAAACCCGGGAGGCGGAGCTTGCAGTGAGCTGAGATCTGGCCACTGCACTGCAGCCCGGGCGACAGAGCGAGACTCCGTCTCAAAAATAAAAAATAAAAAAATAAAAATAAAAATATTGGGGATAGGGCAGTAATCCCCTAGTCCACCAGAATGGGAGATTCCTCCTCTCAATTTTATGAGGATACTCCCTTGTAAACACATTTGGCTGCAATAGAACCAAAGAGGTGAAGGTCCAGTGAAAACCGAGGTGGAAAATAAGAGGCTGGAAAGATCAATGACCTAAAACACTAAGTACAGGAAAAAGAGGTAGATCAAAGTCTAAATCTTTTTGCGATTTTTAGGGAATTAGAAAAGACACTGAAACAAAAAATACTTTAAAATTCTCCTTTGGAATACTCAGGAAGAAAACCACCATAAATAACCCTTGGGTCCAATTCAGTTTAGAAGAAGGATTAACTATCCATTCAGATTTTTAAGAGGTTTGACTTGTTTTCTTAAGTCGCTGAGAGCGGTAAGGATTTTTTTGGGGGTGGGGCGTGGGCGGGGACAGAGTCTTACTCTGTTTCCCAGGCTGGACTGCAGAGGCACAATCTTGGCTCTCTGCAGCCTCTACCTCCTGAGTTCAAGCGATTCTCCTGCCTCAGCCTCCTGAGTAGCTGGGATTACAGGCACACGCCACCACCACTTGGGCCCGGTTAATTTTTTTTTTTTTTTTTTTGTAGAGATGAGGTTTCACCCTGTTGGTCAGGCTGGTCTCGAACTCCTGACCTCGTGGATCTGCCTGCCTCAGTCTCCCAAACTGCTAGGATTACAGGCGTGAGCCACCACAGCCAGCCTTTTTTTCTTTTTTTTTAATAGAAACAGGGTGTCGCAATGTTGCTCAGCCTGGTCTCAAACTCCTGGCCTCAAATGACCCTCCCACCTTGGCCTCCAAAAGCAATGAGATTACAGGTACCTCAATTCTTTGATGAGCTGAGAAACCCCCATTAAAATTTCAATACTTTAATAATATATTTTAATGTTTCTTTTTTTTTTTTTTTTTAGACGGAGTCTCAGCCGCCCAGGCTGGAGTGCTGTGGCCGGGTCTCAGCTCACTGCAAGCTCCGCCTCCCGGGTTTACACCATTCTCCTGCCTCAGCCTCCCGAGTAGCTGGGACTACAGGCGCCCGCCACCTCGCCTGGCTAATTTTTTTTTTGTATTTTTTAAGTAGAAACGGGGTTTCACCGCGTTAGCCAAGATAGTCTCGATCTCCTGACCTCGTGATCCGCCCGTCTCAGCCTCCCAAAGTGCTGGGATAACAGGCTTGAGCCACCGCGCCCGGCCTATTTTAATGTTTCTTAAGCAGTATATTTTGCATAAAGTATTTCATACTCAGAGATCGGGCACGGTGGCTCAAGCCTGTAATCCCAGCACTTTGGGAGGCCGAGACGGGCGGATCACGAGGTCAGGAGATCGAGACCATCCTGGCTAAGACGGTGAAACCCCGTCTCTACTAAAAATACAAAAACTAGCCGGGCGAGGTGGCGGGCGCCTGTAGTCCCAGCTACTCGGGAGGCTGAGGCAGGAGAATGGCGTAAACCCGGGAGGCGGAGCTTGCAGTGAGCTGAGATCCGGCCACTGCACTCCAGTCCGGGCGACAGAGCGAGACTCCGCCTCGGAAAAAAAAAAAAAAGTATTTCATACTCAGGAATGTGTTTCTAAAAATCTACAAAAACGGTCATAACTATCATACAACAGTAACAATTATTTTCTGGTCAAATAACGTTCTTGAAAATTTCATGGTTCGGCCGGGCACGGTGGCTCAAGCCTGTAATCCCAGCACTTTGGGAGGCCAAGGCGGGTGGATCACGAGGTCAGGAGATCAAGACCATCCTGGCTAACATGGTGAAACCCCGTCTCTACTAAAAATACAAAAAACTAGCCGGGCGTGGTGGCGGGCACCTGTAGTCCCAGCTACTCGGAGGCTGAGGCGGGAGAATGGCGTGAACCCGGCAGGCGGAGCTTGCAGTGAGCCGAGATTGCGCCACTGCACTCCAGCCTGGGCGATAGAGCAAGACTCCGTCTCAAGAAAAAAAAGAAAAAACAAAAAAACAAAAAAAAAAAAAAAAAAAGAAAATTTCATGGTAATCCTACCATAAATCTTAACTAATTATTTTAGAATTAAACCTATTACAATCAAATACAAGTCATCAATTCCACTAAATCTTTCTTCTTTCCTTTTTGAGACAGGGTCTCACTGTGTCACCCAGGAGGGAGTACAGCGGTCTTATCAAGGCTCACTGCAGCCTCGACCTCCCAGGCTTAAGCAAGACATCTCACCACCTTAGTCTCCCAAGTAGCTGAGACTACAGGTGCATGCCACTAGGCCATGTCAATTTTGTGTTTTTTGTAGAAACAGGGTCTCGCTATGTTGCCCAGGCTGGTCTCAAACTTTTGGGCTTAAGGGATCTTCCTGCCTCTGCCTCCCAAAGTATTGGAATTACAGGGATTATCAGCCATTGCACCTGGCACCTACTAACACTAAAATTTCTTTTTATTTCTTTTGAGACAGAGTTTCACTCTTGTTGCCCAGGCTGGAGTGCAATGGCATGATCTCAGCTCACTGCAACCTCCACCTCCCGGGTTCAAGCAGTTCTCCTGCCTCGGCCTCCCGAGTAGCTGGGATTACAGGCGCCTGCCACCATTTCCGGCTAATTGTGTATTTTTAGTATAGATGGGATTTCTCCATATTGGTCAGGGTGGTCTTTTTTTTTTTTTGAGATGGAGTCTGGCTCTGTCGCCGGATCTCAGCTCACTGCAAGCTCCGCCTTCCGGGTTTACGCCATTCTCCTGCCTCAGCCTTCCGGGTAGCTGGGACTACAGGCGCCCGCCACCTCGCCCGGCTAGTTTTTTGTATTTTTTAGTAGAGACGGGGTTTCACCATGTTAGCCAGGATAGGTCTCGATCTCCTGACCTCATGATCCGCCCGTCTCGGCCTCCCAAAGTGCTGAGATTACAGGCTTTAGCCACCGCACCCGGCGGTCAGGCTGGTCTTGAACTCCCGACCTTGGGTGATCGGCCCAACTCGGCCTCTGAAAGTGCTGGGATTACAGGCGTGAGCGACCGCGCCCAGCCTACACTTTCATACTACAGAAGCTTTCATCCCAAATTCAGACAAAAGGTGTTACATTTGCTAAGGAGAAATAATCATTAATCTAAAATTAATAGCAAAACTACTATATACCAGCTCAACATGACAAAATTATTATTTGGGAATAATTTGGATGACCTTTACTTTGGATATGCAAATTTACAGATGTAAGATTAAGGATTTTGAGAATATTTCTTTGTGCAGATCTTACATAAGAACTAAGCCCAGCAGAGTACCCTTGCTAAGAATAACTCAAAAAGGTAGGTTATCATCTCCTAATATAATCCTAGCACAGCAGTAACAAAAACACTTATCTGACCTTTCACGTTAGAAAAGAATGTTTCACAATAAATAGTACTGACAAGTATTACACTTTCATAGCCATCCTGTAAATTAGTAGGCAAGAGAGACACCATTAATCCCCATTCAAAAGATAAGGAACCCAGTGATTCCAGTGCTTTCTGGGACGGCAGATACACCACATCTGCCAAATTATGAAATACCGTCCTAACTCTTACAGTAATGCGCCTCCTTCAAACTTTAGATATGAAGAGTTGAACACATTTCATATTACTTTCGCTCAACAAAATCCTGATCCGATCACAAATCAAGCCTACCAACAACAGATCTGTACAGCTACTATGATAGATTATTCAAAGGGCAATAAATTCAAGATTAAAATTTCAAAAGAGATAAGCCAGGATCACGGTCATATGGTCTGAACTATAGAGTTTGGCGTTCTGAACAGAACAGCTGTAACAAGATACGGCTGAGTCTTTAAATTTTTATGTGGGTATTTGGTTTGAAAGAGACTTGCAAAAATTTTTTTTAAAAAATATACGTGGGGAAAGCTCTGAGCTTAGGACATCGCTACCAACACCTAGGTCTATTATATTTTTATTTTTTATTATTTTTTATTTTTTTTTTTTTTTGAGACGGAGTCTCGCTCTGTCGCCCGGGCTGGAGTGCAGTGGCCGGATCTCAGCTCACTGCAAGCTCCGCCTCCCGGGTTCA
>NC_045449.1:1195648-1212896 GCF_002776525.5 Piliocolobus tephrosceles
GCAGTGGCCGGATCTCAGCTCACTGCAAGCTCCGCCTCCCGGGTTCACGCCATTCTCCTGCCTCAGCCTCCCGAGTAGCTGGGACCACAGGCGCCGCCACGTCGCCCGGCTAGTTTTTTGTAGTTTTTAGTAGAGACGGGGTTTCACTGTGTTAGCCAGAATGGTCTCGATCTCCTGACCTCGTGATCCGCCCGTCTCGGCCTCCCAAAGTGCTGGGATTACAGGCTTGAGCCACCGCGCCCGGCCGGTCTATTATATTTTTAAACGCAGGACTGCCTCAAGGTAGCCATAAGAAAACCAACACACTAGGTGTTGACACCATCTGAGGATTTGGAATGCCAGCAAGCTCTATTTTCAGCAACTACCACATCCTTAACTAGCACGTTCCCATTTGTGAGGGAGGGAGCTAGGAGGAGGAAATTTTCACTTTTCCTTTGACTTATGTTCTGCCAAATGCTAACTTCATTTGGAAAAAATGAAATTCAACCTTCTAGACACTTAGATCTAAGATATCTCTGTGATAAAAGGCTGGACAAAGTTTAGGAAAGTTTTCTTTTTTTTTTTTTAGGAGACTTTTCTATGAGTCTAAATGAGAAAATCTAGTAACAAATGGCCTTACGTAGGGTGACCACAAGGTAAGTTTGTTGCCCAGGACAATCCCAGTTTATGCTTGCTGTTCTAGCTTATGAATTAGTATGTCTTTTCAAGATGTACTCATTTGGATGTTAAATTATGGTGACTTTAATTATTACTTGCTACAATTTAATAAATTTAAATGAACATCTGAAATTGTTCTCAGGGCCAAGACTAGTATTAACATTTAGTTAGAGCAAAACCATGAAGTTCTGCTGGCAACCCAATTCATCAATTTGGATATATCAATACCTAAATATATCAAGCTGGCCAGGCACAGTGGTTCATGCCTGTAATCCCTGCACTCTGGGGAAGCCAAAATGGGAGGATCGCTGGAACCCATGAGTTACTGGACAACACAGTGGGATCCCGTCTCTACCAAAAAAAATTTTTGTAATTAGCCAGTCACGGTAGTACCAGCTACTTGGTGGAAGGATCACATGAGCTCAGGAGTCCAAGATCAGCTTGGGTAATCTGCTGGGACCAGGCCTCTACCAAAAAAAATTTTTTTTTACCGGCCATGGTGGCTCACGCCTGTAATCCCAAAACTTTGGGAAGCTGAGGCACATGAATCTTGAGCTACGGAGTTCAAGACCAGTCTGCGCAACATGGCAAAATCCTGTCTCTACAAAAATTAGCCAGAAGTGGTGGTATACTTCTGTCGTCCCAGCTACTTGGGATGCTGAGGTGCCCAGGGGGTCGAAGCTGCAGTGTGTCATAACCGTGACACTGCATCCCAGCCTGAGGAATACAGTGAGATCTTGTCTCGCGGTGGGCGGGGGGGCGGGGGGGGAGAAAGGAAAAAAAAAAGTTATTTTAAATTACCCAGGTATCGGGGTGCACAGCTGTGGGCCCAGCTACCTGGGAGTCTGAGATGGGATGAGCGTTTGGGCCTGGGAGGTTGAGGCTGCAGTGAATGGTTACTGCACCAATGCAATCCAAGCCTGGCCAACAGAACAAGACCTTGCCTCAAAAAAGTGTACGTTATCTCTCTCAAACTGTTAACTGACCATTTCAAAAGTAGTAGTGAAGATAGCCCTTTTTCTTGCTGCTCTTTACTACTCCTTAATGGATTCCATTTGACAGCTATCTAGCCAACTACCTGGAACAACATTTGTGAATCATATGCCAACTTTTGTCCCTCCTAAAAGTTGTATGACTGTATCTGGCCCAGTGTATCTGGCCGAGTGCAGTGGCTCACGCCTGTAATCCCAGCATTTTGGGAGGCTGAGGCGGGAGGACTACCTACGGTCAGGAGTTGAAGACCAGCCTGGCCAACGTGGTGAAACTCCGTCTCTACTAAAAATACAAAATTAGCCAGGCATGAAGGCCCAAGTCTGTAGTCTCAGCTACTCGGCAGGCCGAGGCAGGAGAATCACTTGGGCCCAGGAGGTGGAGGCTGCAGTGAGCCAAGATCACGCCACTGCACTCCAGCATGGATGACAAGAACAAAAATCCATCCCCCAAAAAAAAAAAAAAAAGTTGTATGACTACATCACTAACCTAGCAACCTAAACAGCATTCAATAAGACAAAGGTAGCCAGAGGTGGTGGCTCACACCTATAATCCCAGCACTTTGGGAGGCCAAGTTTGACAGACTGCTTGAGTCCAGGAGTTCCGAGAACAGCCTGGGCAACCGTGGCAAAACTCTAGACTTAAAAAAAAAAAGAGGCCGGGCGCGGTGGCTCAAGCCTGTAATCCCAGCACTTTGGGAGGCCGAGACGGGTGGATCATGAGGTCAGGAGATCGAGACCATCCTGGTCTACACGGTGAAACCCCGTCTCTACTATAAAATACAAAAAACTAGCCGGGCGAGATGGCGGGCGCCTGTAGTCCCAGCTACTCGGGAGGCTGAGGCAGGAGAATGGCGTAAACCCGGGAGGCGGAGCTTGCAGTGAGCCGAGATCGCACCACTGCACTCCAGCCTGGGCGACAGAGCGAGACTCCTCCGTCTCAAAAAAAAAAAAAAAAGAAAAGAAAAAAAGCCAGGCACGGTGGCTCACGCCTGTAACCCCAGCACTTTGGGAGGCCGAGACGGACAGATCACCTGAGGTCAGGAGTTCGAGACCAGCCAACATGGAGAAACCCTATCTCTACTAAAAATGCAAAATAAGCCAGGCGTGGAGGTGCATGCCTGTAATCCCAGCTACTCGGGAGGCTGAGGCACGAGAATTGCTTGAACCTGGGAGGCAGAGGTTGTGGTGAGCCGAGATCGCGTCACTGCACTCCAGCCTGGGCAACAAGAGCAAAACTCCGTCTCAGGGGGAAAAAAAAAAAAGGCCAGGAGCGGTGGCTCACACCTGTAATCCTAGCACTTTGGGCGTCCGTCCGAGGTGGGAGGACAGCCTGAGCTCAGGAGATTGAGACCTGCCTGGGCAACATGGTGAAACCCCATCTCTACTAAAATACAAAAGAAATTAGCCAGCAGTTGTGGATCACGCCACTGCACTCCAGCACTCCAGCCTGGGTGAGAGAGCAAGACTCCATCTCTCCAAGTAAGTAAGTAAGTAAGTAAGTAAATAAATAAATAAATAACATAAATAACATAACATAAAATAAAATAAAATTTTAAAAAACCAGCTACTTGGGAGACTGAGGTGGGGGAATCACATGAGACTGGAAGGCAGAGGCTACAGTGAGCCAAGATCGCACCACTGCACTACAGCCTGGGTGACAGAGTGAGACCCTGCCTCAAAAAAAAAAAGAAAAAGATAGCCGGGTGCGGTGGCTCAAGCCTGTAATCCCGGTACTTTGGGAGGCCGAGGGGGGCGGATCACGAGGTCAGGAGATCGAGACCATCCTGGCTAACACAGTGAAACCCCGTCTGTACTAAAAAAAAAAAAATACAAAAAACTAGCCGGGCGAGGTGGTGGGCGCCTGTAGTCCCAGCTACTCAGGAGGCTGAGGCAGGAGAATGGCGTGAACCCGGGAGGCGGAGCTTGCAGTGAGCTGAGGTCAGGCCACTGCACTACAGCCCGGGCGACAGAGCGAGACTCCGCCTCAAAAAAAAAAAAAATTAATTAATTAATTAATTAAAAACTTTCATCAACGTGGTCTGTGAACTATGAGGTACATAATATCATATACATATATGTATAAGACATTTACATATATGTATACTACACGTATGTAATATATGTAAAGTTTAGGCCGGGGCAGTGGCTCACATTTGTAATCCCAGCACTTTGCGAGGCAAAGGTGGGAGTCCAGGAATTCAAGACCAGCCTGGGCAACACAGACACCCCATCTCTACAAAAAACACAAAAATTAGGCAGGCACAGTAGTCCCGGTAACTTGGGAAGCTGAGGCAGGAGAGTCACTTAAACCCAGGCGGTCGAGCCTGCAGTGAGCTATAATAGCGACACTGCACTTCAACCCGGATCACAAAGCAAGACCCTGTCTCAAAAAAAAAAAAAAAAGAGCTTAAAATTTAGCGTTCCCATAAATATATACACCTAATATGTACCCATTAAAAAATTAAAAATTTAGGCCAGGTACAAAGGCTCACATCCTTTGGGAGGCCAAGGCGGGCGGGATCACCTGAGGTCAAGAGTTAGAGACCAGCCTGACCAACATGGTGAAACCCCATCTCTACTAAAAATACAAAAATTAGCCAGGTGCAATGGCGGGCGCCTATAGTCCCAGCTACTCGGGAGGCAGACGCAGAACTGCTTGAACCCGGGAAGCAGAGGCTGCAGCGAGCCAAGATCGTACCACTTACACTCCAACCTAGGTGACAGACAGAGCGAGACTCTGTCTCAAAAAAATTAATAAAAATAAAAATGTAGCCTTTACTCTATGCTTGTCATTACTGGCAATGTACAGTGTTCTTGAAATATAAAGAAAAAATATGCCTGCAGTTATCAGTCAGCCTTAGAGTTGTCCAAATCGGGCCAGGTGCGGTGGCTCACGCCTGTTAATCCCAGCACTTTGGGAGGCCGAGGCAGGCGGATATGAGGTTAGCAGTTCCACACGAACCTGGCCAACATGGTGAAAACCCGTCTCTGCTGAAAATACAAAAATTAGCCACGCATGGTGGCAGACGCCTGTAATCCCAGCTACTCGGGAAGCTGAGAGAAGAGAATCGCTTCACTTGAACCCAGGAGGCAGAGGTTGCAGTGAGCCGAGACTGTGCCACTGCACTACAGCTTGAGCAACAGAGGGAGACTAAAAAAAAAAAAACAAAGGAAGGAAAAAAAACTCACCGGGCGTGGTGGCTCACGCCTGTAATTCCAGCACTTTGGGAGGCCGAGGCGGGTGGATCACCTGAGGTCAGGAGTTTAAGACCAGCCTGTCAAACATGGTAAAATCCCATCTCTACTAAAAATAACAAAAATTGGCTAGGTGCGGGGGCTCACGCCTGTTAATCCCAGCAGTTTGGGAAGCCGAGGTGGGCGAAACACCTGAGGTCAGGAGATCAAGACCATCCTGGCCAACATGGTGAAACCCCGTCTCTGGCCGGGCGCAGTGGCTCAAGCCTGTAATCCCAGCACTTTGGGAGGCCGAGACGGGCGGATCACGAGGTCAGGAGATCGAGACCATCCTGGCTAACACGGCGAAACCCCGTCTCTACTAAAAATACGAAAAATTAGCTGGGTGTGGTGGTACGTGCCTGTAGTCCCAGTTACTTGGGAGGCTAAGCCAGGAGAATCGTTTGAACGCAGGAAGTAGAGGTTGTAGTGAGCCAAGACCACGCCACTGCACTCCAGCCTGGATGACACAGTGAGACTCCATCTCAAGAAAAAAAAGAACCTAAAAATACAAAAATTAGCCAGCAGGCGTGCACCTGTAATCTCAGCTATTCAGGAAGCTGAGGCAGGAGAATCGCCTGAACCCAGAAGGCGGAGGTTGTAGTGAGCCAGGCCCACACCACTGCACTCCAGCTTGGATGACAGAGTGAGACTCCATCTCAAAAAAAAAAAAAGAACCTAAAAATACAAAAATTAGCCAAGTGGCGTGCACCTGTAATCTCAGCTATTCAGGAGGCTGAGGCAGGAGAATCACTTGAACCTGGGAGGCGGAGGTTGCAGTGACCCAAGATGGCACCACTGCACTCCAGCATGGGAGACGGAGACTCCATCTCAAAAAAAAATAAAAAAAACAATGCTTTCAGATCAGCTTGATCAAGTATTTAAAACATATTTATTTGTAAATGAAATATATTAATCTATGGGGCTGAAATGTCACTTGGTATACCAGGTTAAAGGCAAGGAATTTTAAAAATATCTCCTGTTCCTTTGACCAAGCTATAAAACAGTTAGGAACAGCCTATCTGTGTGGCCTTTCAATGCGTCTGTCTGCACTTACTGACTCTAAAATCTTGCTGTTTTAATACTTGCCCTAAGTGTTCTTTCCCATACTGTAAAAGCTCCAATTGAAATCTTTTCATAGAAAGGTGACAAGGGTGGCAGCATATCCACAGTAGTTAAAAACTCACCCTTCACTGCAAATTGCAGGAATTCTTGATTTCATATATCGCAAACTTGTGAGAGACAACCAAACAGAATATGCCAGATATGTACAATTTTATAAAAACACCTAAAGGATACACAAAAGAGCATCTGTTTTAAATATACAGGCTAAGTACTACCTGTAGAAGGGATTCTTTTTTTTTTCTTTTCTTTTTTTTTTGAGACGAAGTCTCGCTCTGTTGCCTGGGCTGGAGTGCTATGGTGCGATCTTGGCTCACTGCAACCTCCGCCTCCTGGGTTCAAGTGATTCTCCTTGCCTCGGCCTCCCAAGCAGCTGGGATTACAGGTGCCCGCCACCACTCCCAGCTATTTTTTTGTATGTTTTTAGTGGAGACAGGGTTTCACTATGTTGGTCAGGATGGTCTTGAACTCCTGACCTCATGATCCACCTGCCTTGGCCTCCCAAAGGGCTGAGATTACAGGCGCAAGACACTGTGACCGGCCATAGAAGGGGTTTTTATTTTTATTTTTTTTGTTGTTGTTGTTGAGACGGAGTCTCGCTCTATCACCCAAGCTGGAGTACAGTCGCCAGATCTCAGCTCACTGCAAGCTCCGCCTCCCGGGTTCCCGCCATTCTCCTGCCTCAGCCTCCTGAGTAGCTGGGACTACAGGCGCCCGCCACAATGCCCAGCTACTTTTTTGTATTTTTAGTAGAGACAGGGTTTCACCGTGTTAGCCGGGATGGTCTCGATCTCCTGGCCTTGTGATCCGCCCGCCTCGGCCTCCCAAAGTGCTGGGATTACAGGCGTGAGCCACTGCGCCCGGCCAGAACGGATTTTTAACACATTACCCAGATCTGCCTATGCATTTAAGAAGGAGAAAAACTTTATTCCATAAAGTTACTCCATTAACTGAAATGGCAATGGAAAATTACTGGCCTACAGACAAAGAATGGGTAGTTAATCTAAATGCTTCTAAACTTATTAACAAAGTTAACTTACTACTACCTACTTTTTCCCTAACAAGACCATAGTTTTTAAAAAGTTCATTCCGCACATGCTCCCTTCCCTATTCTTCACTAACTAGCAGAATAAGCTAGCTAGAGGTGAGGCTCTGGTGTTTTAAAACGGCAGCTCTCAGCGGGCTTGGTGGCTCATGCCTGTAATCCCAGCACTTTGGGAGGCTTAGGCGGGTGGATCACCTGAGGTCAGGAGTTCGAGATCAACCTGGTCAACATGGCGAAACTCCATCTCTACTAAAAATACAAAATTAGCCGGGCATAGTGGTGGGCACCTGTAATCTTGGAGTTGATGCAGAAGAATCGCTTGAACCCAGGAGGTGGAGGTTGCAGTGAGCCAAGATTGTGCTACTGCACTCCAGCCTGGGCAACAAGAGCAAGACTCCACCTCAAAAAAAAAAAAAAGACAGCTCTCTGCCAGGCGCAGTGGCTCAGGCCTGTAATGTCAGCACTTTCGGAGGCCGAGGTGGGCCAATCACCTAAGGTTGGGAGTTTGAGACCAGCCTGACTAACATGGAGAAACCGTGTCTCTACTAAAAAAAAAAAAAAAAAATACAAAATTAGTCTGGCATAGTGGCACATGCCTGTAGTCCCAGCTACTCGGGAGGGTGAGGCAGGAGAATCGCTTGAACCCGAGAGGCGGAGGGGGAAAAAAGCACAGCTCTCAAGTAGATAACACAACAGATGCATTCCTAGTGAACCCAACACTACCATCAAAACTTCACCCACCTTCCATGGAGACGATCTTGACAGGGAAGAGACTAGGAAAGGACAAAACCAACAACTGCTCCACAAGCCCAAATGTAGTTTATGTTGCCCCTCTGCTCCCCCAAAACGGGGAAACTATTCATTTATCCCCCCTACATTCCCCGTTTTTTGTTGTTGTTGTTGCCCTGGCTGGACTGCAATGGCATGATCTTGGCTTACCGCAACCTTGGCCTCCCAGGTTCAAGTGATTCTCCTGCCTCCGCCTCCCAAGTAGCTGGGATTACAGGCACCCACCACCCTGGCGAATTTCCTATCTTTAGTAGAGACGGGGTTTCTCCATGTTGGTAAGGCTGGTCTCGAACTTCTGACCTCAGGTGATCTGCCCGCCTTGGCCTCAGACTCCCAAAGTACTGGGATTATAGGCGTGAGCCACTGCACCTAGCCTCACTTTCTTTTTTTTTTTTTCTGGAGACAAGAGTCTCGCTCTGTTGCCCAGGCTGTAGTGGAATGCCACAATCTTGGCTCACTACAACCTTCACCTCCTGGGTTCAAGTGATTCTCCCATCTCAACCTCCTCAGCTATACTCAGATAATTTGTTGGCCAGGTTGGTCTTAAACTCCCAACTTCAGGTGATCCACCCGCCTTGACCTCCCAACGTGCTGGGATTACAGGCGTGAGCCACTGCGTCGAGCCTATTCCCCACTTTTTTGTTCATATATACTATTCATTTTATACTAATTCATATATATTTTCAAACAATAATATCTGTTTGAGAAATGCTAAGAAATAATGGACTTGCTTAATACAGTTTCAAAGGACGTAAAAATGATTCCTTAGACTACTGGCTTCTTAAAGTGATGAGATGCTAGATTTAATCTTCACCTCCTGGCCCCGAACTTAAATGTTTCCTGTGACATAAAAGTGTCCTTTTCCTGAACACAGCTTGGCTTTTCCTCCCGTACCATTAAATAATCCATATAAACTGATTCCAACGCCCTAGGATAGAATTAAATGAGGGTACATGTAAGTTTAGGTACTAATTCAACACAGCAAGCAAAATAAAATAGGCCTACTGCACTAACAGAGAGATAAAAGAGCAGCTGGAAAGCCAGCATTTGGGTACTCGTACCCAACAAAGAAATCCTGCCAATACACTGTCTTACCTTCTTCCACCACCGACACTGGTAAATTCTGTTTGGTCACCAGAACTCCGGCAACACTTCGTCACCAGAAACAAAAAAATACTGCACTCAATAAAGGAATGGACACAGGCAGAGGACACAGGTAGAAATTCCTGGTGTCTGTCTCCTTCTCCTCCTCTCCTTTCTACTGAGTCCCTACCATATGCCCCAAGTCACAGGAATAGCTCCTCACCTTGTGGATTCTATTTCCTTACCCAACATTAACAACTGTAATGATGTGGCTTTATCAGAGTCCTATGTTCAATAACCAGTAAGGGCTCCAGTTAGAAGTCCTCACCACTCACATCAAAAATATAATTATCACTAACCTGTCATTTAATTGTAAACTACAATCATAAGCTTTCAAATCGGTTTTTTAAAGGAGCTTTCAAAAAAAAAGACCTTCCCTCACATCCTTTCTAGTTATCACAGCAAGTTTACTCAGAGCTCCAATGCCCACAAAATAGAAAGCATTCAAGCATAATTTGTTGCCTCCCAAGAACACTAATAGATGAAGAGGGGACATTTGGAGATGAGGAGCAGAGGAGGAGACTTCCAATACAAGCACATCTTTATCAGTTTGATTTTTAAACACTGAAATAAAGACAAAGCTGACCTTGAGCTGTACTTCCCCATCTTATTCCCCTCCCTCTCCCAACAGGAACCTTATTCAATACAAATAGCAATTTAAGAATTTACAAGACGAAATTTAGTTTAGTGTATTTCCCAAATTTGACTTCTAGCCTTGTCTTATTTTCAAATCCGTGAATCCTTGTTTCTGATAACCGGGACTAGCCCTGAGGTTATTCACATGACTAAATCTGCCTTTCCAGGAAAGCAACGGTCCTAGGTAACATTTTGAAATATAGGTAGCTTAATCAGGAAAAATCTAAGGATCAAAGATACTTGATTCCAACCATGTCTCACCCCACCCTACCACGCAAAAGCATTAAAACCACAGGACCCACATACATGACTTTTCCTTTAATACTACAGTATCGCACAATTATAAATGTGAGGGTATTTCAAAAGGTGGTCCAAAAGGTGGACTGGGAGGGAGGACTAAGAACAAACTTCCTGACAATGACTAGACAGACACAATGGATATTTCGATAAAGTTATGAAAAAGGACTGGAGAACCCGTTATGGGCAAAGGAACAACGAACAAAGAGGAACTACTAAAATTTCTACAGAAACCCATTTATCTGAAATGGAAAAAAAGAAAGTAACAGGATCTCCAACCTTCATAACTCAAAAACCCCAGCCTCAGCCGAGTGCCTGGAATAGGTTAAGCTCCCCCACGAAGTACAGACCAGCATTCCGAGCCTGCAGAGTCAACCAAAATACAGTTACTGAATGCTATTGGATATAACTTTATTTCAACAGGTCTTTCCATGTGTCATGATGGTGCGCACGAACTGTAAAGTCATCGTTTTTACAAACGGGTGGACAGAGGCTCGGGCCCTACAAAGGCTCGAACTCCCAGAGTCGTGGCCTCCTGGTCTCCTGCTTCTATCCATCAGAACCCACTGGTGATGCAGTGAGAGAAAGGTTACAGGAACTGCGAGGTCTCCTGTTTTAAGTCTGAGGAAAGGGGAGGGAGTGAGGATTTTCTGGACCTCCCCAGAAGGCGGCGAGAAGGAAAAGCCCCAAAACCCCTCACTACGAGGTGCCGGCCTACGGGAGAGAAACCCGATCGCAGCCCCGGAGCCTGCCACCGCCCCAGACGAACTGCAGCGATTCCCACTCACCCCTCTTCCCCCACCATGACCCAGGACAGTCCCCCGCCTCAGGCCTGAGGAATCCCATCGCTCTTAAGGCTTCTCCTTTGTGAGACTCCACGGCCGCCGCCCCACACGGGGCCTCCGGGGAAAAGCCACCGCCCCCACCCGCCATATTTCCCTGAAAGGCGCCCGCGCTACAGCTCCCGGTCTCCGCTCGCTCCCATGTGGCGGGTGCTGCTTCCCCCGTCACCCCACCCAATTGTTCTCCACATCCCAAGACCGTCCCAGAAGCTCCCCCGAGGGTTGCCCGTTCGGAGACAGCACCCGCCATCTCCTCCCCCTCCCCCGCCCCGGGACTCGCCCTCCCCCCAGCCGCCATTTTACAACCAACTCCTCCACCCCGTCGCCCCGGCCTCCCGGCCCGCGAGTCGTTTGCAGTTAAGGACGGCGAAGAGGTCACATTCCAAGGCATACAGCCTCCTATCGCCCCGGGAGCTCCCAAGCCATTTCCTGCTTCCCGAACCCAAGCCCCCGGGCCAGGCTCGCAGACGATGCCGCCATTTTGTCTCCTGTTCCCGGCCTCTGTGGGCGGCGGCAGAGGGTCCGAGAATTCCAGCCCCCCGCTGCCCCCGCAACTCACCGTCGTATCGCTCAGCCTGCTCGGCCAGCTTCGCCTGGTACACCAGATCCTCTCGATCATCCATAGCGGCAGCGGCTCCGGGAGGGTCTGCGCGACGGATGGAAGCGGATAGTGTCTCCGACTCTCTCAGCCTCTCGCTCCGCGTCCGGGCAGCAAAAATGGCGGCGCCTCAATCCGGGACTTCCGCCTGCGCACGCGGACAACTGCTCAGCTCTATGGCAACCGCTCCCTGGCAACTGGCGCGGGGGGCGGGTCCTGGAACTCGGCGTCCGAAGAGGCTGGAACCAGCGCAGGAGACGTCCCTCCTCCGTCGGCTCCTCGGCCGCCGGAGCCCAGAGGCGGGAACTGCGACTGCAGAGAGGGAGCGGCCCCCGGGGACCGCGAAGGGCTGAGGCGGGGCCGGCTGGGACTGCTCCTGAAAAAAGCCAGCGAGAGACCTGGGCCCGAGGCCCGACCTGCGGAAAAGAACAACGGAGGCTCTAACGGTTTCTGTCATGGCAGGTCTTCCTCCCTGAAAGCAGCGGCTGTCACTACCGCGTCCTGGTTTCCTTTTTGTTTCTTTGTTTTTTTTTTTTGAGACGGAGTTTCGCTGTTGTTCCCCAGGCTGGGGTGCAGTGGTGCGATCTCGGCTCAACACAACGTCTGCCTCCCGGGTTCAAGTGATTCTTCTACCTCAGCCTCCCGAGTAGCTGGGATTTCAGGCACCCGCTACCAAGCCCAGCTAACTTTTGTATTTTTAATAGAGACGGGGTTTCACCATGCTGGCCAGGCTGGTCTCGAACTCCGACCTCAAGCTGATCCGCCCGCCTCGGCCTCCCAAAGCGCTGGGATTACAGGCGTGAGCCACCGCGCCCGGCCCGCGTCCTGGTTTTTCTCCGCCACTCCTGGTCATGGGCCTATTTCAGACCTTTTACACTCAGGGTAACAAACTGGCCCGTGGCCGGGCGCAGTGGCTCACGCCTGTAATCCCAGCACTTTGGGAAGCCAAGGCGGGCGGATCACAAGGTCAGGAGTTCGAGACCAGCCTGGCCAACATAGTGAAACCCCGTCTCTACTAAAAATACAAAAACTGCCGGGCGCGGTGGCTCAAGCCTGTAATCCCAGCACTTTGGGAGGCTGAGACGGGCGGATCACGAGGTCAGGAGATCGAGACCATCCTGGCTAACACGGTGAAACCCTGTCTCTACTAAAAATACAAAAAACTAGCCGGGCGAGGTGGCGGGTGCCTGTAGTCCCAGCTACTCCGGTGGCTGAGGCAGGAGAATGGGGTAAACCCGGGAGGCGGAGCTTGCAGTGAGCTGAGATCCGGCCACTGCACTCCAGCCTGGGTGACAGAGCGAGACTCCATCTCAAAAAAAAAAAAAAAAAAAAAATACAAAAACTTAGCTGGGCATTGTGGTACATGCCTGTAATCCCAGCTACTCAGGAGGCTGAGTCAGGAGAATCTCTTGAACCCGGAAGGCGGAGGTTACAGTGAGCCGAGATCCCCCCATTGCACTCCAGCCTGGGCGACAGTGCAAGACTGTCTCAAAAGAAAAAAAATATATATATATATACAAAAATGCACTGGGCGTGGTGGTGCACGCCTGTAATCCCAGCTACTTGGGAGGCTGAGGCAGGAGAATCGCTTGAACCGGGGAGTCGGAGGGTGCAGTGAACCAAGATCGCACCATTGCACGCCAGCCTGGGCAACAGGAGCACAACTCCATCTCAAAACAAAAAAGAAACGAACTGGGTCCTGTTGTAGTCAGAGACAGGGGAGCTCCAGTTGTCACGCATCAACTTTCCCCTCACACTGATCTTTTTCTTCTCCTCCTATTTAACCTTTTTCCCTCCCTAGGCCCACCATCAATAGGAGCAGGGAATTTGTTAGATGAGGATGGTGTGGAGTACAGGGTACAGAAGAGTTGGACCAAGATCAAATTAAGAGTGTAGAGGTAGGAATAACTCGGTGAACATTGCTTCGATGCCTGGCACTTGGGAGGCCCATGTAGAAGGATGACTTGAGCCCAGGAGTTCAAGACCAGCCTGGGCAACATAGCGAGACCCCATGTCTACAAAAACCTTTTATTTTTTTTCGAGTCAGTGTCTCCATCTGTTGCCCAGGCTGGAGTGCAGTAGTGCGATCTCAGCTCACTGCAACCTCCACCTCCTGGGTTCAAGCGATTCTCCTGCCTCAGCCTCCCAAGTAGCTGGGACTACAGGCACGTGCCACCATGCCCGCTAACTTTTTTGTGTTTTTAGTAGAGATGGGTTTTCACCGTGTTAGCCAGGATGGCCTCGATCTCCTGACCTCGTGATCTGCCCGCCTAGGCCTCCCAAAGTGCTAGGATTACAGGTGTGAGCCACCACGCCCGGCCGTATCTTAGCAGTTTCAGAGGCTGAAACAGGAGGCTCTCCTGAGTCCAAGAGGTTGAGGCTGCAGTGAATTGAGATTGCACCAGTGTATTCCAGCCTGGGTAACAGAGCAAGACCCTGTCTCAAAAAATAAAGTGGGGATAGGGAGGGATCTTGCCATGTTGTGCAGACTGGCCTTAAACTGAGCTCAAGCAATCCCACCTTGGCCTCCCGAGTAGCTGGGAGACTACAGGCTTGCACCAACATACCCAACTTTGCATCTTATTTTATGGCCAAGGGAGCTGTATGATTTTGCATGGAGAATGATATCATCGTAGTTATATTTCAGAAATATTAACAAATATTCCATAGCAATGATTAAAGAGGAGGATAACCAAAGATAATAGATGGGAGCAATGAAAATAGAAAGGAAAGGATAAATAGGAATGGCACTATAGAGGGAAGCCACAAGTAGCCGATCAGATTGCAGCTTTTTTTCTTTTTTTTGAGACAGTCTCGCTGTGTCGCCCAGGCTGGAGTGCAGTGGCACGATCTTGACTCACTGCAACCTCTGTCTTCCGGGTTTGAGCGATTCTCCTGTCTCAGTCCCCCGAGTAGCTGGGATTACAGGCGTGCACAACCGCCCAGCTAATTTCCGCTCAGGGCGGATCAGAGGTCAGGTGTTCGAGACCAGCCTGACCAACATGGTGAAACCCTGTATCTACTAAAAATACAAAAATTAGCCGGGCGTGGTGGCACGCGGCTGTAATCCCAGCTACTTAGGAGGCTGAGGCCGGAGAATCACTTGAACCTGGGAGGCAGAGGTTGTGGTGAGCCGAGATTGCACCACCGCACTCCAGCCTGGGCGACAGAGTGAGACTCCTTATTAAAAAAAAAAAAAAAAAAAAAAAAGAATAAAGGGGATATCAGTCGAATTAAATTCTGCAGAAACATAAGTAAGATGGCCAGGCACGGTGGCTCAAGCCTGTAATCCCAGCACTTTGGGAGGTGGAGACGGGCGGATCATGAGGTCAGGAGATCAAGACCATCCTGGCTAACACGGTGAAACCCCGTCTCTACTAAAAAAAATACAAAAAAAAAAACTAGCTGGGCAAGGTGGCGGGCGCCTGTAGTCCCAGCTACTCGGGAGGCTGAGGCGGGAGAATGGCGTAAACCCAGGAGGCAGAGCTTGCAGTGAGCCGAGATCGCGCCACTGCACTCCAGCCTGGGCGACGGAGCGAGACTCCGTCTCAAAAACAAAAACAAAAAAAACAAAACGAAACATAAGTAAGATTAGCACTGAGGGAAAGCCATTGGATATAGAGATTAGGTCATTAGTGACCTTCAAGAGGAGTTTCAAAATGGTGTTGGAAGCCGACTGTGTTTGGTTGAAGCTCAGGGAAGCCGAGAAAGTGGAACTGGTAAGTGTAGGGGTCTCCTGAAAGGAACAGTGAAGACAGGTAATTTGAGAGCCATGAGTGGCCAACAGGGGTAGGCAAATTATGGATTTGGTCAACACGTTCAGAAAACCCTACCTACAAAGACAGTTCTGCTGCCAGGTGGATTACAGGGCTGCCGTGCACTTGCAGCTGTCTGTGCTGGGGAAAGAAGCTTCTGCACAGTGTCTCCCCAGACCCGCTGAAGTCTCTCCAAAAGTGCCTCTTCCTAAGCAACTGCTGAGACGGCAGAAATCCTACACGTAGATTGCTTCTGTGACTGGACTGCCTGTTCTCGCAATACATGGAACTAATGGGCAGACATTGTCGATCGGGCACCAAAAATATACACAGAAACATTCTGATGTAGCATTTGGGATTATAAACAGATATAAAACATCCTGGTGCTGCACAGAGGTGGCTGTCGTGATACGGTCCTGTGCTCTTCACTGCTGTTCCCTGTTGCCGTGGCAATAGATCCTTCATGTGCTATTGAACGTCCTTTGACACAATCTCCAGGTCATTAGGTCACAGCCCCAAGTGTAAGTCTCCCTGTCTGATTGAAAATTTGCTTTAATAAGAAACAAGAACTCACTTAGTCCATCCGGAGAGCCCCTGGATACGTGGCAGTCTGCTAAGCATGATAGAAGGAAATAAGATGTTACAAAAATATCATTAACCGGGCTTGGTGGCTCACTCCTGTAATCCCAGCACTTTGAGAACCTGAGGTGGGTGGATCACCTGAAGTCAGGAGTTTGAGACCAGCCTGGCCAACATGGTGAAACCCCTTCTCTACTAAAAATACAAAGGCCAGGCTTGGTGGCTCACTCCTGTTATCCCAGCACTTTGGGAGGCCAAGGTGGATGGATCACGAGATCAGGAGTTCGTGACCAGTCTGGCCAACATAGTGAAACACTTTCTCTACTAAAAATGCACAAAAAATTAACCGGGTATGGTGGCAGGTGCCTGTAATCCCAGCTACTCAGGAGGCTGAGGCAGGAGAATCGCTTGAACCTGGGAGGTGGAGGTTGCAGTGATCTGAGATTGTGCCATTGCACTCCAGCCTGGGCAATAGAACGAGACTCCATCTCAAAAATAAATAAATAAAATAACAATAAAACTATAAAAATTAGCTGGACATGATGGCAGCGCACCTGTAGTCCCAGCTACTCAGGAGGCTGAGGCAGGAAAATCACTTGAAGCTGGGGGGAGGAGGTTGCAGTGAGCCAAGATCACATCACTGCACTCCAGCCTGGGTGACAGAGCAAAACTCTGTCTCAAAAAAAAAAAAAAAAGAAAGAAAGAAAGAAAAAGAAAAAATCAATAGACTTATTGGCATTAAAAAAAAAAAAAAAAAAAGCCCAGGCTCAGCACAGTGGCTCATGCCTGAAATCCCAGCACTCTAGGAGGCTAAAGTGGGAAGATCACTCGAGACCAGGATTTGAAGACCAGCCTGGGCAACATAGTGAGACCCCCGTCTCTACAAAAAATTAGTGTGGTGGCATGCACCTGTACTCCCAGCTACTCAGGAGGCTATACTGGGAGGATCGCTTGAGGCCAGGAGGTGGAGGCTGCAGCAAGCCATGATAACGGCACTGTACTCCAGCATGGCCAACAGGGCCGGACTATGTCTTGAAAAAAAAAAGAAAAAGAACAAAGAAAAAAGAAAAATAATCTATCCAGGCTTGGTGGCTCATGCCTGTAACGCCAGCACTTCAGGAGGCTTAGGTGGGGGAATCCCTTATGCCCAGGAGCTTGAGACCAACATGGGCAGCATACTGAGGTCTCACCTATTTCTAATTCATTTTGTTCCCAAGTATTTAGGAGGCCATTGATGTTATAAATGGGCTCTCCCCCTATTTTATATTTCTGGTTGAGCTATACTTCCAGTGATACACACAAAAATCCTTTTTTTTTTTTTTTTTTTGGTATAGATGGGGTTTTGTCCTGTTGATCTGTCTGGTCTCAAATGCCTGGGCTCAATGATCTTCCAACCTCAGCCTCCCAAAGTGCTGAGATTACAGGCATGAACCACTGTGCCCAGCCCCAAATCAATGATTTTTGATAGTTATCTTGTACCCAACTGCCTTACTAAACTGTCTTTATTAGTTCTTTTTCTTTTTTTTTTTTTTTTTTTTTTTTTTTTTTTTTTTTTTTTT
>NC_045449.1:1222896-1253688 GCF_002776525.5 Piliocolobus tephrosceles
AAAAAAAAAAAAAAAAAGATGATCCTGCCAGGCGCGGTGGCTCACACCTGTAATCCCAGCACTTTGGGAGGCTGAGGCAGGTGGATTAACTGAGCTCAGAAGTTCAAGACCAGCTTAAGCAACATGGTGAAACCCCATCTCTACTAAAAATACAAAAAATAGCCAGGTGTGGTAGCAGGTACCTGTAATCCCAGCTACTCAGGAGGCTGAGGCAGGAAAATCACTTGATCCCAGGAGGCAGAAGTTGCAGTGAACCAAGATTGTGCCACTGCACTCCAGCCTGGGTGATAGAGTGAAACTCTGTCTCACAAAAAAAGACTTCCCAGCAGTAAGGGAGGCTGAGGCAGGAGGATCCATTGAGCTCAGGAGTTCTAGACCAAGCTGGCCAACATGATGAAATCCCCATCTCTATAAAAAGTACAGAAATTAACTGGACGTGGTGCACACCTATAGTTCTCACTAATCACGAGGTTAAGGTGGGAGGATAATTTGAGCCCAGAGGTCGAGGCTGCAGTGAGCTGTGACTATGCCACTGCACTGAAGCCCGGGTGACAAAATGAGGCCTTGTCTCAAAGCTCAACAAACAAAACTAAACAAAAATGATGATCCTGCAAGCAGACAAAGGCTGCTTGAATTTGGGCTGGCCTCCTGACTTGCTTTGATCAACAGAATGCAGGGGAATTCAGCGGCCGCACCATCTGGAAAGCGAGGAGCACCTCTGCCCGGCAGCTGTGCAACCCTCCAGGTGTGAAGTGGCAGCCTTGTGTGTGATCTTTCTGCCCTCCCCAAGTCTGCATTTTTTTTTTTTTTTTTTGAGACGGAGTCTCACTCTGTTGCCCAGGCTGGAGTGCTGTGGCACGATCTCGGTTCACTGCAACCTCCGCCTCCCAGGTTCACACCATTCTCCTACCTCAGCCTCCTGAGTAGCCGGGACTACAGGCACCCGCCACCATGCCCAGCTGCTAATTTTTAAATATTTTTAGTAGAGATAGGGTTTCGCCATGTTAGCCAGGATGGTCTTGATCTTCTGACCTCATGATCCGCCCGCCTTGGCTTCCCAAAGTGCTGGGATTATAGGCGTGACCCACTGCGCCCGGCCCCAAGTTTACATTTTTGACAATAAAGTTTACTTTTAAATTAAAAGATTTAAATTGGGGAAGATTAAAAAAAAGAACGCAGGGGGGACTGACATTGTGTCAATTCCACGGCTACATTTTAAGAGACCTAGTGTAATACTGCCTGCCTGCTCTCTTGGAACCCTGCCAGTAGCCACCAGTCCAGGCTGCCCTGCTGTAGGATGGGAGAACACATGAAGCAGAGATAAACTGTCAGCTGAGGGCCATCCAAGACCAGCCAGCCCCCGCCAGTCAGCAGCTGACCTCATCCATGAGCGAAACTGGCCAAGGCCTGGAGAACTGCCCCGCTGAGCCCAACCCCAGCTGCTGACCTGTGTAATTATAAGATGACTAAGTGACTTGTTTTAAGCCACTAAGGATTGGCATGGTTTACTCTGCAGCAAAAGCTAACTGATATACTTTTATTTTTTTGTGACAGAGTCTTGCTGTGATGCTCAGGCTGGAGTGAAATGGCGCGATCTCGGTTCACTGCAACCTCTGCTTCAGGGGTCCCAGTGATTCTCCTGCCTCAGTCTCTCGAGTAGCTGAGATTACAGGCACCCACCACCACGCCCAGCTAATTTTTTTTTTTTTTTTCTGAGACAGAGTCTTGCTCTTTCGCCCAGGCTGGAGTGCGATGGCATGATCTCGGCTCACTGCAACCTCCACCTCCTGGGTTCAAGGAATTCTCCTGTCTCAGCCTACAGAGTAGCTGGGATTACAGGTGCCTGCCACTAGGCCCAGCTACATTTTGTTATTTTTAATAGAGACAAGGTTTCACCATGTTGGTCAGACTGGTCTGGAACTCCCAACCTCAAGTGATCTGCCCATCTTGGCTTCCCAAAGTGCTAGGATTACAGGTGTGAGCCACCGCGGCTGGCCTTAATTTTTGTATTTTTATTAGACATGGGGTTTCACCATGTTGGCCAGGCTAGTCTCGAACTCTGAATCTCAGGTCATCTGCCCACGTCAGCCTCCCAAAGTGCTAGGATTACAGGGGTGAGCCACTGTGCCCAGCTCCACGTGGCTTTTGATGACCTCTAGCCCACCTATTGTGTTTTCATTCTTTGGTTCAGAATACAACCCCTGGGTATCTGCTGTGTCCAGCAGGGCTGGGTGTTGGGAATACAACAATGAATGGCTGTGGCCTTGTGATGGACACACTCATGGGCAATCTCAGTTCAGTGTGAGGTCACAGCAGTAAGTGCATGTTAGCAAGACAGGACACAGGGCAAGCACCGAATCCAAATTAGGACATTAGATAAGACTGATGTTTGAAAATGAGATTGAGTTACAGTGTCCAAAAGCCCAGAGGAGACAGCAGGTGGGTGAGGTAAAGACAGCGCAAGAAATTCAGTGTGGCTGGAGCCCAGAGCACCGGAAGGAGAGTGAGGAAGATGAGGCTGGGAAGGAAAGGAGCTGGAACATGAAGAGCTCTGTTTCCCTTTGCAGGGAGTTGAGACACTGGCTGAAGGAGAATATAATCTAATAGGAGATGATACAAAAGCTCACAGGGGCTGCAATGAGGAGGATGGACTGGAAGGGCCAAAACTCGTGACAAGGAGCCCAGTTAGGTGGCTTTTGAGGTCATCCAGGAGAGAGGCACTGGCACTTTGAACTAGGGTGGCAGCAGTGGGGAGGGAGGGAAGTGAACTGTGTAGGACTGAGAACTTGGTAAATTACGAGCGAGAAGAGGAGAGGATTGCCTCCAGAGTTGTGGCCTGGCCAGTGGTGATAGACATTGAGATAGGCAAGTTGAACGAGGAGCAAATGGGGAACGTGATCATCAATTTGTTTTTATTTTTGCGATGGGGTCTCACCCTGTTGCCCAGGCTGGAGTGCAATGGTGTGATCACGGATCACTGCATCCTCCACCTCCCGGGTCCAAGCAATTCTCTGCCTCAGCCTCCCGACTGGCTGGGATTACAGGCACCTGCCACCACGCCTGGCTAATTGTTTTGTATTTTTAGTAGAGACAGAGTTTCAGCATTTTGGCCAGGCTGGTTTTGAACTCCTGACCTCGTGATCCAACCGCCTCAGCCTCTCAAAAGTGCTGGGATTACAGGTGTGAGCCACCATGCCCGGCCTTTTTTTTTTTTTTTGAGACAGAGTGGCGGGCGCCTGTAATCCCAGCTACTTGGGACACTGAGGCAGAAGAATCCCTTTAATATGGGAGGTGGAAGTTGTGGCGAGCTGAGATGGCACCATTGCACTCCAGGCTGGGTGACAGAGCAAGACTCCATCTCAAAAAAAAAAAAAAAACAAAACATCCACCACATTCCTTCCTTTTTTCTAAATATCATAGTCTTTTTTGCTTGTTGGCTTTTTTTTTTGAGACGGAGTCTCGCTCTGTCACCCAGACTGGAGTGCAGTGGTGCGATCTCGGCTCACGGCAAGCTCCACCTCCCGAGTAACTGGGACTACAGGCACCCACCACCACGCAGGGCTAATGTTTTTGTATTTTTAGTAGAGACGCAGTTTCACCGTGTCAGCCAGGATGGTCTCGATCTCCTGACCTCATGATCTGCCCACCTCAGCCTCAAAGTGCTGGGATTACAGGTGTGAGCCATTGAGCCTGGCCACTTGTTTGCTTTTTGAGACGGAGTCTGGCTGTGTCACCCAGGATGGAGTGCAGTGGCGTGGCCTTGGTTCACTGCAACCTCTGCCTCCCAGGTTCAAGCAAGTCTCCCATCTCAGCCTCCTCAGTAGCTGAGATTATAGGCGCCCGCCACCACGCCTGGCTAATTCTGTACCTTTACTTTATTTATTTATTTATTTATTTTTGAGACAGAGTCTCACTCTGTTGCCCAGGCTGGAATGCAACGGTACGATCTCCTCACTGGGAGATCTGTAACCCGCGTCTGCCTCGCGGGTGATTCTCCTGCTTCAGCTTCCCAAGTAGCTGGGAATACAGGCGGCTGCCACCACACCCGGCTAATTTTTGTATTTTTAGTAGAGACGGGGTTTCACCACGCTGGCCAGGCTGGTCTTGAACCCCCAACCTCTGGCGATCCGCCCGCCTGGCCAAGGTGAAGTGCTGGGATTCCAGGCGTGAGCCGCCCACCGCGCCTGGCCTGCTCTGTTGTTGAGCTTCCCTTCTAGATTGCTCGTTCTTTTCTGCCCTCTACCTGATCTCCCATTTCATAGTCTTCAGAACACGGGTGGCAACAGCACGCCAAATCCTTCGCCTCCCCCTGTCAAACTTAGCAGGGTTAATGGTTATTTTCATTTTCTTCTCCGGTCCCCTCTCATGTTTTCATACCTGTAAGAGGAAAAGAATTTAACCTGGAAGTCAAGGTCACAAAATATGACAGGTGGTATGAATACTGTAGACTACAAAAAGGAACACACCATTCCACAGGTTTGTTTCAGACAGGGTCTCACCCTGTGGCTCATGCTGGAGTGAAGTGGCACAATCTCACTGCACTGTCAGCCTCTTGGGTTCAAGCAATTCTTCTGACTCAGCCTCGTAAGTGGCTGGGATTACAGGCGCATGCCACCACACCAGCTAATTTTTTTTTGTATTTTTAGCAGAGACAGGGTTTCACCATGTGGGCCAGGCTGGTTTCGAACTCCTGATCTTGTGATTCGACCACCTAGGCCTCCCAAGTGCTAGGATTAAAGGCATAAGCCACGGTACCCGCCCTGCTTTCAGGCCTTTATATGATTCTTATGGTCCCCTCAAATCAGTATTTTATGACTGACACTCATGGAGACCCTTAAAAATATCACCAGGCCAGAGGCCAGGTGCAGTGGGTGGCTCACACGTGTAATCCCAGCATGTTGGGAGGCCGAGGCGGGTGGATCACCTGAGGTCAGGAGTTCAAGACCAGCCTGGCCAACACGGTGAAATCCCATCTCTACTAAAAATAGAAAAATTAGCCGGGCCTGGTGGTGGGCACCTGTCATCCCAGCTACTCGGGAGGCTGAGGCAGGAGAATTACTTGAACCTGGGAGGCGAGGTTGCAGTGAGCCGAGATCGCGCCACTGCACTGCAGCCTGGGGGACGAGAGCAAAACTTCGTCTTTTTTTTTTTTGAGACGGAGTCTCGCTCTGTCGCCCAGGCTGGAGGGCAGTGGCCTGATCTCAGCTCACTGCAAGCTCCGCCTCCCGGGCTTACGCCATTCTCCTGCCTCAGCCTCCCAAGTAGCTGGGACTACAGGCGCCCGCCACGTCGCCCGGCTAGTTTTTTGTATTTTTTAGTAGAGACGGGGTTTCACTGTGTTAGCCAGGATGGTCTCGATCTCCTGACCTCGTGATCCGCCCGTCTCGGCCTCCCAAAGTGCTGGGATTACAGGCTTGAGCCACCGCGCCCGGCAAAACTTCGTCTTAAAAAAAAAAAAAAAAAAAAAAAACTCACGAGGCCAGGCGTGGTGGCTCACACCTGTAATCCCAACATTTTAGGAGGCCAAGGCAGGTGGATCACCTGAGGTCAGGAGGTTCGAGACCAGCCTGTCCAAAATGGCGAAACCCTATCTCTACTAAAAATACAAAAATTAGCCAGGTATGGTGGCACGTGCCTGTAATCCCAGCTACTCAGGAGGGTGAAGCTACTCAGGAGGGTGACGCAGGAGAATCGCTTGAACCTAGGAGGAAGAGGTTGCAACCAGCTGAGATAGCACCATCGCACTCCAGCCTGTGCAACAAGAGTGAAACTGTCTCAAAAAAAAAAAAAAAGGCCGGGGGCGCAATGGCTCAAGCCTGTAATCCCAGCACTTTGGGAGGCCGAGACGGGTGGATCACGAGGTCAGGAGATCGAGACCATCCTGGCTAACATGGTGAAACCCCATCTCTACTAAAAAATACAAACAACTAACCGGGCGCGGTGGCCCCAGCTACTCGGAAGGCTGAGGCAGGAGAATGGCGTAAACCCGGGAGGCGGAGCTTGCAGTGAGCTGAGATTGTGCCACTGCAGTCCAGCCTTGGTGACAGAGCGAGACTCCGTCTCAAAAAAAAAAAAAAAAAAAAAAATTCCAGGCACGGTGCCTCTCCCCTGTAATCCTAGCACTTTGGGAGGCTGAGGCAGGCGGATCACTTGAGATCGGGGGTTCCAGACCAGCCTGACCAATATGGAGAAATCCCGTTTCTACCAAAAATACAAAATTAGTCGGGCATGGTGGGTGGCTCACGCCTGTAGTACCAGCTACTCCGGAGGCTGATGCAGGAGGATTGCTTGAACCCGGGAGGTGGAGATATCAGTGAGCCGAGATCACGTCATTGCACTCCAGCCTGGGCAACAAGAGTGAAACTCCATCTCAAACAAACAAAAAAAATAAAAAATCTGTATCTATATATCTCACTATTGATTAATCCTATCTTTTTTTTTTTTTTTTTTTTTTTTTGAGATGGAGTCTCGCTCTGTCACGAAGGCTGGAGTGCAGTGGCACGATCTTGACTCACTGCAATCTCCACTTCCCAGGTTCAAGTAATTCACCAGCCTCCCGAGTAGCTGGGATTACAGGCACGCACCACTATGCCTGGCTAATGGTTGTATTTTATTGATTGAGACAGTCTCACTGTTGTCCAGGCTGGAGTACAGCGGTGCCATCTCAGCTCACTGCAACCTCTGCCTCCCGGGTTCAAGCAATTCTCTTGCCTCAGCCTCCCACGTAGCTGGGACTGCAGGCAGGCACCCGCCACCACGCCCAGCTAATTTTTCTTTTTCTTTTTTTTTTTTTTTGAAACGGAGTCTCACTCTGTCCACCAGGCTGGAGTGCAGTGGCACGATCTCGGCTCACTGCAAGCTCCGCCTCCTGGGTTTACGCCATTCTCCTGCCTCAGCCTCCCTAGTAGCTGGGACTACAGGTGCCCGCCACCGCACCCGGCTAATTTTTTGTATTTTTAGTAGAGACAGGGTTTCACCGTGGTCTCGATCTCCTGACCTTGTGATCCGCCCGCCTCGGCCTCCCAAAGTGCTGGGATTACAGGTGTGAGCCACCACGCCCGGCCAATTTTTTGTACTTTTAGTAGAGACAGGGTTTCACTGCGTTAGCCAGGATGGTCATGATCTCCTGACCTTGTGATCCACCCACCTCAGCTTCCCAAATTGGTGGGATTATAGGCGTGAGCCACCACGCCCAGCCAGATTTTTGTATTTTCAGTAGAGACGGGGTTTCACTATGTTGGCCAGGCTGGTCTCGAACTCCTGACCTTCTGATCTGCCCCCCCCCCTCCCCCCGGCCTCCCAAGGTTCTCGGATTACAGGCATGAGCCACTACGCCCAGCGTATTCCCATCTTTAAGAAGCACCCACAGAGCTTGTAAAATTGTTTCTCTAATGACATGACTGTAGGCTGCTGAAGGCACATACCTCCCATTCCCTAAGTGTAAAGATTTACCTCTTGCTGGGCACGGTGGTGGCTCACACCTGTAATCCCAGCACTTGAGGAGGCGGAGACAGGCGGATCATGAGGTCAGGCGTTCGAGACCAGCCTGGCTAACACGGTGAAACCCCATTTCTACTAAAAATACAAAAAATTAGCTGGGTGTGGTGGTGCATGCCTGTAACCCCAGCTACTCGGGAGGCTGAGGTAGGAGAACTGCTTGAACCTGAGAGGCAAAGTTGCAGTAAGCCGAGATCGCATCACTGCACCCCAGCTTATGCCACAAGAGCGAAACTTTGTCTCCAAAAAAAAAAAGGGCCGGGCACAGTGGCTCTCGCCTGTCATCCCAGCACTTTGGGAGGCTGAGGCGGATGGATCATGAGGTCAGGAAATTGAAACCATCCTGGCTAACACGGTGAAACCCCGTCTCTACTAAAAATACAAAAAAAATTAGCTAGGCGTGGTGGCGGGTGCCTGCAGTCCCAGGTACTCGGGAGGATGAGGCTGGAGAATGGCGTGAACCCAGGAGGCAGAGGTTGCAGTGAGCCGAGATCAGGCCACTGCACTCCATCCTGGGCAACAGAGCGAGACTCCGTCTCAAAAAAAAAAAAAAAAAAAAAAAAAATTTTAGCTTTTTTGTGAAAAATATTCAAAGATTCCTTTTTCCAAAACATCAGCAAGCCAAACATTTGGCCATATGTTTATTTGCTATGTAAACTATAAACACATACAATACATGCTACGAAACACAGTTTTTTAAAATTTAACTGTCAAGAAAGTGTATAGTGTTATAATACAATGGCACATGTTTATATTTTATTTCAAATTGGTTTGCTTATCACCTATTTCAAACCATTAATAGTGAAATGTTACTTGTGGATAATTAAAAATTATCTATTTGCATTATTAACAATAAACAATTCCAACAAATTAATTAGAATTAACCATGTCAAATATTAGTATTCCAAAAACGGGATTTGCAGAAGTGATTATATAAAATATAGCAGCCAATTTCAGTTTACTTTGCCAATAGGATTTCAGCATTTGCTTTTTTTGGGAAGACATAAGACATCCTTTGATTTCTTGAGGTGCATTAACTGCCACACCCAACAGCCAAATCCAGGCCAGCGGTTCACGGAACGGCTCTGGACCACCGATCACTGAGGAATCCTTAGGACTTGAGGAGCGCTGCATGTTCCACTGATATTACATATGATGAAAAGAGACATTACAAGCCAATATCAAAGTCAAAGGAAAAGAAAATAGGAACATTCAAATCAGTTGCGACAATGTTTTTCTACAAATATTTTAGATGCCATAGTTTCAGGAAAACAAGATTTAATGTGTATCTGGATTTTACAGTATCTATGTTCTAACTGAAAATTTAACAAAGCAGTCAGATGGAATTACATCTAGGATTACAAACCTGTTCATTCAACACTACTGAGCACCCACTCTGTGCACAGCACTGTGCTAATCTTTTACAAGTTGAGTTTAATGTCTTTATCAAGCACGACCTTAGTGTGAGGTAAAAATACATTAAATTAGCGTCAACTCATTAGTCTGCTTGTGGTCATGTATGGAATCCTGGGCCAGCTGGCTTCCCTGTACCACGTCACCAGTTTCTCCATCTCCTCATTCACTCAAACACGTGCACACTGTGTGTTAGGCAATGTGCCAGTCACTCGGATACCACAATCTGGTATAGGTTTAAAGAATGCAAATTTATCATATTAACCTATGCAGAACTATTAAAAAGGTAGATTATTTTTCCAAAATGAGTTCCAAAGCAAACTAGAAGGTGTTTCTACTGGTCATACCACACCACAGACCGGTAAGTGCCTTTATAGACTGGGAACTAACTTGGAAGTCTCATGCTGTAGTCTAAATAGCCTAGATCATTTTTGGTCTCATAAGTCTATTTTTTGGAGGACCTTACCCCATATAAATCATTCCATACTTAAATCAATTTATAAACTAAACCTGAACATAAAAAGCCAAAATTGAAGGCAGTTTATAATGTAATGTACTTCAACAGCATTACTCTCCTCATGAGAAATGAATAATACATAAGTAATTCACGATTGGTTCAACATGTTTTGTTTTTTTTTTTTTTGAGACAGAGTCTTGCCCTATCACCCAGGCTGGAGTGCAGTGGTGTGATCTCGGCTCACTGGAACCTCCACCTCCCAGGTTCAAGCAATTCTCCTGCCTCAGCCTCCCGAGTAGCTGGGATTACAGGCGCGCACCACCACGCCCAGCTAATTTTTTGTATCTTTAGTAGAGATGGGGATTCACCATGTTGGCCAGGCTGATCTCGAACTCCTGACCTCGTGATCCACCTGCCTTGGCCTCCCAAACTGCTGGGATTACAGGCGTGAGCCACCGCCTGGCCAGTTCAACATTTTTCAAAGCACTAACCCTACCCCAAACTCATGTAATACTAACTTGACTTTTATACAACTCGCACAGAATGCAGAGGGCAGAATTTGGCCCCAAAACCTTCCACAGAGTATTAGAGGTGATTGGTCCTGCCACTCTGAGTAGAACCTAAGAATTCCAAGAGTCTCCTAATAGGATACTGGCCTTCAGGAGAAATGGCCCTGCTGGATCCCATTAGTTAGGACTCTAGTTAACTGCTGTAGAAGGGTGACCTACAACGACCCTTTAGGGGAAGGCAGAGAGCTGGGAGACTGGCTGTCCACTTAGTGAATCCAACACTGGCTTAAAGCTATGCACTGAATAAAGTGCTCGGTACATTCTGCTTCTCACCTGGAATGAAAATACACACTTATCTTAGGAATTAACCTACTCACAGGTTTGGGGGACAAGAATGTTAAGGGCTAAAAGAATCCCAAGAAAAAGTATGAAGCATCGACTGGGAGGGAACGAAAGCTTCTAGTAGTGTTCTTAGAATTCTTAGGATCTGAAATGTCAGAATGAGTCATACGCTGGTCATGCTCCATACAATGAAAGCAGTCCTGCTTGATACTATTCACACAGTGCATGATTACTTCACGGGGGTGGAAGGGAACAGTCTGTCGCCATTTGATAGTATGGTTCCAGAATGAAAACAAAACCACTGAATAAATCAGGGTAAGCAGTGTGTAATACTCCTTCCTGTCCATCGGTTTTCCACAGGGTGATTTGCATTGCCTGAGAGAAAGGAGGCAAGATACCTATCCCTTCTGATACACACAGGCATGGCCACTACCTCCTCCAATTGCCAATTTCAGAAGCTAACACACGAGCCCTCCAGTTCGTACCCTGAATATGGTACATAAGACTAGGAATGGAGTAGTTCAGTCTAAAAAAAGATCACAGGTAACAGAATGCTTATATAAACTAGACTGCTTTTGACATCTGTAAGAAAATTGTATAGATGGCAGTTGGAAAAAAAAAAAAAAAGATTGTTCCCATCTGTCAGCAAAACTGTTGAGCTATACTCAGCTGAAGTCCTCATCGGGATTCTGTTGATCCAGCAGACGGACATGTGTGAATGGGAAGTGACCTCGTTTGCCATTACACTCCCCTTCCCACTGACCACTCACATTAATCTTCGTAACCTTTACCAGCTCACCGACCTGCAGGAGGAGAATAAGGAGAGCACTTTATTTCCAGTTAGGAATGCAAGCTGCACAACTCCGTTCTCTGGTTAGGCACACCCTGCCCGTGTGATTGCTCTAGGGATGTTACAGAAATGGCCATTTGCTGCCTCCCCAGCCCCAGCCACCAGACTGATTACTTGTGGTTAATGCAGGCAGAAGGAAGAAGTGTTTTTAGCAGTGCAGAAAAATAGAGAATACAGAAAGTAAAACAGGATCCCAGATAATGATACTTTTTGATTAAAAAAGGAAAGTGGTAATTATTGGAAATCTCAAGTGTCTCTGAACGAGCACTCCCAACTTCAGGGAGTGAGCTAGTATTCTCTTTCTTCAAACTCGCTACCCTCAGCTTTCTACCTGCTCTGCAGACCCTGTCTGAGGAGAAGCAACCTTCTCCCCTCTTTTTTTGTGTTTTTTCTATTTTTTGAGATGGAGCCTTGCTCTCTTGCCTAGGCTGGAGTGCAGTGGCACGATCTCGGCTCAGTGCAACCTCTGCCTCCCAGGTTCAAGCGATTCTCCTGCCTCAGCCTCCAGAGTAGCTGGGACTACAGGTGCCCGCCACCATGCCCAGCTAATTTCTCTATTTTTAGTAGAGATGAAGTTTCACCATCTTGGCCAGGCTGGTTTCAAACTCCTGACCTCGTGATCCACCCGCCTTGGCCTCCCAAAGTGCTGGGATTACAGGCGTGAACCACCGTGCCCGGCCGCCTTCTCCCGTCTTTAGCCTACGGCAGCAGCACAATCCCCCAGCCCACTCGCACACATGTCCTGGTCTATTACTGCTTGCACAGCAGAAAGTGATCATGGCAAGCATAGGTCACTTGGTCCTAGAAAATCAACTGCTCCCATCACTTCCTGACCAAGGCAAGCCTTTTCCCATATGGGCAGGTAGAGGTCAAAACCCCAAATCCAATTAGCTCTCAGAAAACCCCCACCTCATTAAGCAAGCTCTATTTGACAAGCCACTGCCTGCCCAGCCCCCCATTCCCACCACTGGACAGACCTTGCTGCTCCCTCAATGCTGCTTGTTACCTGATCATTACCCAATGAGGGGTCAAAAAAACCAACTATGGTCGGGCACAGTGGCTCATGCCTGCAATCCCAGCACTTGGTGGGCCTGACATAGGTGGATGGATTGCTTCAGCTCAGGAGTTTGAGACCAGCCTGAGTAACATGGTGAAACCCATCTCTACAAAAAACACAAACATTAGCTGGGTGTGGTGGTAGCCGCTCAGAGTCCCAGCTACTCCGGAGTCTGAGGTGGGAGGATTGCTTGAGCCCAGGAGGCAGAGACTGCAGTGAGCTGAGATCACACCACTGCATTGCAGCCTGGGCAATAGAGCCAGACCCTGCCTTAAAAAACAAAAACAGGTGGCCGGGTGCGGTGGCTCAAGCCTGTAATCCCAGCACTTTGGGAGGCCGAGACGGGCGGATCACGAGGTCAGGAGATCGAGACCATCCTGGCTAACACGGTGAAACCCCGTCTCTACTAAAAATACAAAAACTAGCCGGGCGAGGTGGCGGGCGCCTGTAGTCCCAGCTACTCCGGAGGCTGAGGCAGGAGAATGGCATAAACCCGGGAGGCAGAGCTTGCAGTGAGCTGAGATCCGGCCACTGCACTCCAGTCCGGGCGACAGAGCGAGACTCCGCCTCAAAAAAAAACAAAAACAAAAACAAAAACAAAAACAGGCCGGCGCAGTGGCTCAAGCCTGTAAATCCCAGCACTTTGGGAGGCCGAGACGGGTGGATCACGATTTCAGGAGATCGAGACCATCCTAGCTAATCTGGTGAGACCCCACCTCTACTAAAAACTACAAAAAACTAGCTGGGCGAGGTGGCGGGCGCCTGTAGTCCCAGCTACATGGGAGGCTGAGGCAGAAGAATGGCGTAAACCCGGGAGGCAGAGCTTGCAGTGAGCTGAGACCCGGCCACTGCACTCCAGCCTCGGGGTGACAGAGCAAGACTCCGTCTCAAAAAAAAAAAAAAAAAAACCCTGCATTTCAGCATGTATTTACGTAATGTCTCTTGTTGCAAAATGAAATATAAAGTTTTTTTTTGTTTGTTTTGTTTTTGAAACAGAATCTCGCTCTGTCACCCAGGCTGGAGTGCAGTGGCGGGATCTCAGCTCACTTCAAGCTCCGCCTCCCAGGTTCACGCCATTCTCCTGCCTCAGCCTCCCGAGCAGCTGGGACTACAGGCTCCCGCCACCACACCCGGATGCTATTTTTTTTTGTATTTTTAGTAAAGATGGGTTTCACCTTGTTAGCCAGGATGGTCTTGATCTCCTGACCTCGTGATCTGCCCCCCTTGGCCTCCCAAAGTGCTGGGATTACAGGCGTGAGCCACCGTACCTGGCCGCAATATAAAGTTTTAACACCGTACCTGGCCAAAATATAAAGTTTTAACAATCTATTATATACTTCTATCCTGATATGAAACTTCAGAGGTCAGTCTGATGAATGGATTCACCCCATGGCAAAATGCTGAATGGTGAAATACAGCCTCAGATGCCACTGGACTAAAGAGTTTTATGACCATCCTTTAAGTATCAATATTTGAATTCTGAGCATACTCTGTTCATTTGGTTTTATTAAACCAACTACTATTTACTGAATTATTATACAGCAGAGGGCATTTTATATTTTATAACTTTATATTACATTAAAATATAAGGTATTTTCCAATCCTCATAATCCTGCAATACAGGAACTGCTTTCATTTTACAAATCGAAAGACGGCAGTTTAGAGAAATGGCATGATATATGTGCCACAGAGGTGGCACAGTTAGTGACGGGGCTGGGAATTTGAGCCCAGAACTATCCGGCTCCAAAGCCCATTTATGCTTTTTATCTTTTATTTTTTGAGACAGGGCCTCACTCTGCCACTTAGGCTGGAGTGCAGTGACACCATCATGGCTCACTGCAGCCTGTAACTCTCGAGCTGAGGGGATCCTCCCACCTTAGCCTCCCGAGTAGCTGGGACCACAGGTGCACGCCACCATGCCCAGCTAATTCCCGGCCTGAGCCCCCGCACCATTTATGCATTTTATACAGTATCAGGAATTTTCAAATTATGCTCCTGGGGTTGTACTAGGTTCCCTAAAAATGTCCGCAGGCCATCTACTGACCAAAGCCCATGCAAGTCCAGCTGTAGGGCCTCTTTCAGGCCCAGCCTGACCTCACTTACAGATGGAATAGCTTGCCTACTGGCCCCTCTGCTGTTTCCTAAAGACCTCTCTAAAAATTACAGAGGCCTAAAGTCATCGTATGGGTCATAGGATGCTGAGAAAATGAGGGACAGAAAGAAGGGGAGAGAGAGACACATAAGATACAGAGGTTGAGAAAAAACAGCAGGGGTCTGGGTGCAGTGGCTCATGCCTGTAATCCCAGCACTGTGGGAAGCTGAGGGGGGGGGATGGCTTGAGCCCAGGATTTTGAGAGCAGCCCTGGCAAAAGAGTGAGACCTTGTCTCTACAAAAATTTTAAAACGCCAAGCGTGCTGGTGTGCGCCTGTGGTCCCAGTTACTCGGGAGGATGAGGTAGGTCACTTGAGCCTCCTGGGAGGTCGAGGCTGCCCTCTAGCCTGCGCAGTAAGACCCTTTCTGCAAAAAACAGAAAAAACCAAGCTAAATCTGCCTGTGTCGTGAAGATGCAGGCTGAGCACACGTGTGAAGGAAGAAGAGGAAGGGATGATGGTACGCCTATCCTTACACAGATAGCAATCCTCACAGGCTGCTACCACCAGGGCTCTCACCGCACCTGGCATGCCAGCAACTTTAGAATTCAAAGTTTCTCACATCTGGGCCGGGCGCTGTGGCTCACGTCTGTAATCCCAGCACTTTGGGAGGCCAAGGTAGGAGGATCACTTGAGCTCAGGAGTTCAAGACCAGCCTGTGCACTATAGTGAAACCTCGTTTCTACAAAAAATAAAAACATTGACTGGGCGTGGTGGCTCACGCCTGTAATCCCAGCACTTTGGGAGGTCGAGGCGGGTGAATCACGAGGTCAGGAGTTCAAGACCAGCCTGGCCAAATTGGTGAAACCCCATCTCTACTAAAATACAAAAATTAGCCAGACATGGTGGCGTGCGCCTGTAATCCCAACTCCTTGGGAGGCAGAGAACAGCTTGAACCCAGGAAGTGGAGGTTGCAGTGAGCCGAGACTGTGTCACTGCACTCCAGCCTGGACAACAGAGCTACACTCTGTCTCAAAAAATAAAATAAGTAAATAAATGAGCCAGGCAAAGTGGTGTGTGCCTGTAGTCCCAGCTACTCAAGAGGCTGACATGGGAGGACTGCTTGAGCCCAGGAGGTAGAGATCGCAGTGAGCCAAGATAGTACCACTGCATTCCAGCCTGGGCGACACAGCAAAACTCTCTTAAAAAAAAAAGGGTTCTGACATGCCCCAGCCCAGCCAGGCTAGGCAACGATAGCAAGACTCTGTCTCTTGAAAAAAAAAAAAAAAAAAAAAATTAGTAAGGCATCATGGTATGCAACTGTATTTCCAGTTACTCAGGAGACTGAGGCAGGAGGACCACTTAAGCTTGGGAGTTTGAGCCTGTAGTGAACCGAGTGCACCACTGCACCCCACCCTGGTGAAGAGAGCAAGATTCTGTCTCCAAAAAAAAGAGAAGCATCTTGGCTGGGCGTGGTGGCTAATGCCTGTAATCCCAGCACTTTGGGAGGCTGAGGTGGGCAGATCGCGAGGTCAGGAGATTGAGACTATCCTGGTTAACAGTGAAACTCCATCTCTACTAAAAATACAAAAAATTAGCCAGATGTGGTGGCAGGCACCTGTGGTCCCAGCTACTCGGGAGGCTGAGGTAGCAGAATGGCGTGAACCCGGGAAGTAGAGCTTGCAGTGAGCCGAGATCCCACCACTGCACTCCAGCCTGGGCGACAGAGCGAGACTCCATCCCAAAAGAAAAAAAAAGAATATGGTCTGGTAACTTAAGGCCCGTCTTCTCCACTAACATCCGCAATATCTGCTATATCTGAATCCGTTATTTTACTCATATTGGAAACAAACACAGGAGGCCAGGCATGGTGGCTCATACCTGTAGTCCCAACACTTTCGGAGGCCAAAGCAGGCACATCACTTGAGGACAGAAGTTCAAGACCAGCCTGGCCAACATGGTGAAACTCTATCTCTACTAAAAATACAAAAATTGGCCAGGCATGATGGCTCATGCCTGTAATCCCAGCTACTAGGGAGGCTGAGGTAGGAGAATCGCTGGAACCCAGGAGGCAGAGGTTGCAGTGAGCCAAGATCACGCCATTGCACTCCAGCTTGGGCGACAGAGTAAGACTCCGTCTCAAAAAGAAGAGAAAAAAAGAAAACACAAGGCCATGAGGGAGCATTTGGAGCAATGGAAATGTTCTTTCGCCTGGTTGGCTGTCATACAGGTGCACGTGTATGTAAACTCATCAAACTGGATCCCTGAGATTTTGCGGAAGGTGGCTCTTTAGGATATAGCCTTAAGTACGCCATTCTATTTGAGAGCAAAATCTGTTTAAATACCTTAGTGTTGGCTGGGCACGGTGGCTCACGCCTGTAATCCCAGCACTTTTGGAGGCCAAGGTGGGCGGATCACCTGAGGTCAAGAGTTCAAGACCAGCCTGACCAACATGGAGAAACCCCTTCTCTACTACAAATACAACATTAGCCAGGCGTGGTGGCACATGCCTCTAATCCCAGCTACTCGCGAGGCTGAGGCAGGAGGATCGCTTGAACCCGGGAGGCGGAGGCTGTGGTGAGCCGAGATCGTGCCATTGCACTCCAGCCTGGGCAACAAGAGTGAAACCCCGTCTCAAAATACATACATACATACATACATACATACATACCTCAATGTTACACTGTCTTTATTCTTTTCCTGAGACAGAGTCTCACTCAGTCACCCAGGCTGGAGTGCAGTGGCTCAATCTTGGCTCAATGCAACCTTCACCTGCCGGGTTCAAGCAATTCTCCTGCCTCAGCCTCCCAACTAGCTGGTAGGACAAGTGCGCACCATCACGCCCAGCTGATTTTTTTTTTTTTTTTTTTTTTGCATTTTTAGTAGAGACAGGGTTTCACCATGCTGAGTAGGCTGGTCTCAAACTCCTGACCTCGTAATCCACCCACCTCGGCCTCCGAAAGTGCTAGGATTACAGGTGTGAGCCATCATGCCTAGCCTATATTGTCTTTATTCTTAAGCATTCAAAGTGTGGTCTCAAATCACATCCCACAGAGCTCTAGGAAGTGAACGGTAGGTTCAAAAGTGGACCAGTCCCACCCCTTGCTATTAACACAGAACGATACCAATTTCTCAAAACGTGGGGCAAGGCCTGCTGATGTGCTTTCAGATCTTTTCTTTTCTTTTCTTTTTTTTTTTTTGGAGACCTAGTCTGGCTCTGTTGCCCAGACTGGAGTGCAGTGGCGTGTCTCCGCGCTCACTGCAAGCTCCGCCTCCCGGGTTCTCACCATTCTCCTGCCTCAGCCTCCTGAGTAGCTGGAACTACAGGCGCCCGCCACCACGCCCAGCTACTTTTTTGTATTTTTAGTAGAGACGGGGTTTCACCGTGTTAGCCAGGATGGTCGTGATCTCCTGACCTCGTGATCTACCTGCCTCGGCCTCCCAAAGTGCTGGGATTACAGGTGTGAGCCACTGCGCCCGGCCCCAGATCTTTTCTTTCAGAATTTTTTTTGTAACGGAGTTTTTGCTCCTGTGGCCCAGGATGGAGTACAGTGGCACTGTGTTGGCTCCGCCTCCAGGATTCAAGTGATTCTCCTCCTCAGCCTCTCGAGTAGCTGGGACTACAGGCGCCTCACCACGCCCAGCTAGTTTTTGCATTTTTAGTAGAGATGGGGTTTCACCATGGTGGTTCTTAGAATACCCAACTCCCTCCAGCATTCTTCCTCTGCCCTCCTCCAGCCAGAGTCCGCAGCCACCCCCTTCCTCCAAACTGTTAAAGGCCTAAGGCAGGCCGGGCGCGGTGGCTCACGCCTGTAATCCCAGCACTTTGGGAGGCCAAGGAGGGCGGATCACGAGGTCAGGAGATCGAGACCACGGTGAAACCCCCGTCTCTACTAAAAATACAAAAAATTAGCTGGGCAGGTGGCGGCGCCTGTAGTCCCAGCTACTTGGGTGGCTGAGGCAGGAGAATGGCAGGAACCCAGGAGGCGGAGCTTGCAGTGAGCCAAGATCGCGCCACCACTCTCCAGCCTGGGCGACAGAGCGAGACTCCGGAAAAAAAAAGACCTAAGGCAGCACGTGGCGCCACAGGAAGCCCTGGTCTCTAAATATCGTCATAGTGCCTTTGGGACCTCGGGAGAATTTTCATGTGCTTTCAACATTTCAGGAGAAAGGCCCCAAAAAGCACAAAGGGTTATTTAATTTTAATAAGGTCTTCCTTGAGGTATTTTTACTTCAAGGCCATTTTGGTCAGGTTAATTAGCCCAATTGCTTGCTTACAAATTTTCTTCTTTATCCATTTAAAAATCAGAATCAGCCCAGCTGCAGTGGTTCACACCTGTAATCCCAGCACTTTGGGAGGTCGAGGTGGGTGAACTCCTGAGGTCAGAAATTCACGACCAGTATTACCAACATTCTGAAATCCCATCTCTGTGAAAAATACAAAATTAGCCAGGCGTGGGGGCACACGCCCATAAGTCCAGCTACTCGGGAGGCTGAGGCAGGAGAATCACTTGAACCCAGAGGTGGAGGCTGCAGTGAGCTGCGATTGTGCCTTTACGCTCCAGCCTGGGCAACAAGTGCAAAACTCTTTCTCAAAAAAAAAAAAAAAAAAAAGATTCATTTCAGTTATGGCATAGCCATGATCTCATCCCCCTATATTTGAACCTCTCTGCCAAGAACCTAATCAACTGTAAAGAAAAGATTTTTCTTTTTGGTTGTTTTTTTCTTTCTTTTTTTTTTTTTTGAGATCAGGCTTCGCTCTAAGCTAGGGTGCGCCCAGTTGCAGCTCACTGTAGCCCCAAACTCCTGGGCTTGTGATCCCCTATCTCAGCCTCCCAAGTAGCTGGGACTACAGGCACGTGCCACTGTACCTGGCTAATTTTGTGCTTTTAATTTTGTAGAAATGGGGTCTTGCTTTGGAGCCTAAGCTGATCTTGAACTCTTGGCTTCAAGCAATCCTCCTCCTGCTTGGCCTCCAAAGCACTGGGATTATAGGTGAGCCACTGCGTCTGGCCTCTTTTTTTTTTTTTTTTTTTTAAAGAGAGACAGTTTCACTGTGTTGCTGGGCAAAGCCTCAAACTCCTGGGCTCAGCTCGGCAAGGTAGCTCATGCCTGTAATCCCAGTACTTTGGGAGGCCGAGTTGGGCGAATAACTGAGGTCAGGAGTTGCAGACCAGCCTGTCCAGCATGGTGAAACCTGGTCGCCACTAAAAATACAAAAATTAGCCAAGCATGGTGGTGCGTACCTATAATCCCAGGTCGTCAGGAGCCTGAGGCACAGATCCAGGAGACGGAGTTTGCAGTGAGCCAAAATTGTGCCACTGCTCTCCAGACTGGGTGACAGAGCAATACACTGTCTCAAAAAGAAAAAAAAAAAAAACTCTGGGCTCAAGGGTTCCTCTCCCCTCAGTCTCCCAAGTAGCTGGGACTACAGGCACATGCCACCATATCTGGTGTAAAAAAAAAAAAATTGGATTTTGATGTGGTTTTCCTCTGTAGGGTAGAACCAGGAGAATCTGGCCAGGCACAGTGGCTCATACCTGTAATCCCAGCACTTTGGAAGGCCGACGTGGGCAGCTCACCCGAGGTCAGGAGTTGGAGACCAGCCTGGCCAACATGATGAAACCCCATCTCTACTAAAAATACAAAAAACTTAGACGGACGCAGTGGCGTGCACCTGTAATCCCAGCTACTCGGGAGGCTGAGGCAGGAGAATTGTTTGAACCTGGGAGGCGGAGGTTGCAGTGAGCCGAGATTGCACCACTGCACTCCAGCTGGGGTGACAAGAGGGAGCCTCCATCTAACAAAAAAAAAAAAGGGAGGGCCGGGCGCGGTGGCTCCTGCTTGTAATCCCAACACTTTGGGAGGCCAAGGTGGGCAGATCACAAGGTCAGGAGATTGATACCATCCTGGCTAACACGGTAAAACCCTGTCTCTACTAAAAATACAAAAAATTAGCCAGGCGTGGTAGCAGTCTCCTATAATCCTAGCTACTTGGGAGGCTGAGGCAGGAGAATGGCGTGAACCCGGGAGACGGTTGCAGTAAGCTGAGATTGTGCAACTGTACTCCAGCCTGGGCAACAAAGTGAGACTCCGTCTCAAAAAAAAAAAAAAAAAAAGAGAATCTATACATTAAAAATAGTTCTGATATGGTCCAAAGGTCTAATTTACACATAATTCCTTTCCCCAATAACATCTTGCTTCATACAAATCTCTACTCATTTATCCCTTAGAAGTCTGACAGAAGGGCGGGCACGGTGGCTCACGCCTGTAATCCCAGCACTTTGAGAGGCCAAGGCGGGTGTTGGACCACAAGGTCAGGAGATCGAGACCATCCTGGCTAACACAGTAAAACCCTGTCTCTACTAAAAATACAAAAAAATTAGCCGGGCGTGGTGGCAGGCGCCTGTAGTCCCAGTTACTACAGAATGGCATGAACCCAGGAGGCGGAGCTTGCAGTGAGCTGAGCTTGCGCCACTGCACTCCAGCCTGGGCGACAGAGCGAGACTCTGTCTCAAAAAAGAAAAGAAAGAACAAAGAATGTAACATTGAGGTATTTAAACATAGATTTTGCTATCAAGCAGAATGGTGGACTTAAGGCTATATCCTAAAGAACCACAATCCACAAAACACCTAGAAAAGTTGACTAAAATATAACAAGCATCCTTCTGTCTTTCCTTTTTGAGGAAGCAAGTCCAGCTGTATCATGGAGTCACTGGTAAAGAAGACTCAACGTGGTTACTCCAGTTTCTTTGCTCCCAAGGAACATAATGAACACTAGTTATTTCCTAATTCTATGTAGTTTTCAAGGCTAATCGTGATCCTAGTGCAGTCAGATCTAGAATTAGTCCAGGAACAAAAGATTACCCAGCTGATCAGTGAGTTCCAGAGATAAGAATAAAATCAGAACCCAAATGGTATTCATTTTTGGAAGTCACTATACAGGGGACATCACAGAACTTTGATTTTCTTTGCTGGTGCAAACCCAGGTGACTGCTTTTCTAGGTCCCTACTACCAACCACAAGCACATCAATGACTGCAAACATTCCTTTGATCCAGACTTGCTTTCAGTGAGCTCAGGGCAGGACGCACACACAAATTCATATACACAAAACCATGGAAAAGCAAGTAGAGAGAGGCAGCACAGGGGCCTTGTCTTCCAACCTCCTGGGCTCAAGCAATTTTCCTACCTCAGCCTCCCAAGCAGCTGAGACCACAGTTGCACACCACCATCCATGCCTGGCTAATTTTTTTTTTCTTTTTTTTTTTTTTTTTGAGATGGAGTTTTGCTCTTGTTGCCCAGGCTGAAGTGCTATGGCACGATCTCAGCTCACTGCAATCTCTGTCTCCTGGGCTCAAGTTATTCTCCTGTCTTAGCCTCCCGAGTAGCTGGGATTACAGGAGCCCACCACCATGCCCCGCTAATTTTTGTATATTTAGTAGAGACAGGGTTTCACCATATCAGTCAGGCTGGTCTTAAACTCCTGATCTCAGGTGATCCACCCGCCTTGGCCTCCCAAAGTGCTAGGATTACAGGCGTGAGCCACTGTGTCCGGCATACATGTTTTTGTTTTTAGATCACCTAAGTTTTTAAAAAAATTTTTGTAGAGACGGTCTCACCATGTTGCCCAGACTGATTACAAACACCCGGACTCAAGCAAGCCTCCCACCTCAGCCTCTGAAAGTGCTGGAATTACAGGCGTAAGTCACAGCACCTGGCCAAACATCTGCCTGTTGTTTTTGTAGCTTTATTGGAACATAGCAAGCTCATCTGTTGTTTTATCTCTGATTTCTTTCTTGCTACAATGGCAGAGTTGGGACACAGAATTTAAGGCCCTCAAAAACCTTCACAGAAAAGGTTTACAGACCCCTGATCTAAGTAACAGGTAGTATATCTAGGGCCCATCAACAGTCTTTCAAATTGATGGAAACAAATGAGAACAATTCAGCCTTAACGATTCACCTGCATCAGTGACGGACTGAAACTGGCATAGGTGGAAAAGGGAGACAGGCCTTACCCTGGCTCTGGTGTGAGTCACAGAAGATCTCTAACTCAACTGATAATGCCTGAAGCTAAGCTCCCCATCCCCTTGATAAGCAGTGACCACACACAGTACATACATTTTAGCTCAACATACAGACATTTCTAAAAATTGGCCAGGCATAAGAGCTCACACCTGTAATCCCAGCACTTTGGGAGGCCAAGGCGGTTGAATCACCTGAGGTCAGGAGTTCGAGACCAGCCTGGCCAACATGGTGAAACCCTGTCTCTACTAAAACTACAAAAATTGGCCGGGCGCGGTGGCTCAAGCCTGTAATCCCAGCACTTTGGGAGGCCGAGACGGGCGGATCACGAGGTCAGGAGATCGAGATCATCCTGGCTAACACGGTGAAACCCCGTCTCTACTAAAAAATACAAAAAACCAGCCGGGCGAGGTGGCGGTGCCTGTAGTCCCAGCTACTCGGGAGGCTGAGGCAGGAGAATGGCGTAAACCCGGGAGGTGGAGCTTGCAGTGAGCAGAGATCCGACCACTGCACTCCAGCCTGGGCGACAGAGCGAAACTCCGTCTCAAAAAAAAAAAAAAAAACTACAAAAATTAGCTGGGCATGGTGGTGTGTGCCTGTAATCCCAGCTACTCAGGAGACTGAGGCAGGGGAATCGCTTGAACCTGGGAGGCGGAGGTTGCACTCAACCGAGATTGTGCCACTGCACTCCAGCCCAGGCGATGGAGCGAGATTTCGTCTCAGAGAACTAAAAAAAAACAAAAACAAAAACAAAAAACCCAATACCCAAATCAAAAAGAAAAACTTACTAAAATCATAAACCAGTTTTCTACTCAAATCTTTATTTATAAGATTTGTATTTCACAGCAGGTAGAAAAGCTCAACCATTTTTTTGAGCAGTAAAGCCTCTAATTAAGGCAGGCATGATTAAATCTCTCTGAGAAAGGAAATGCAAATAGAAGCAGAATTCATGTGACAACTGGTTTCTCCTGGGTCAGCTGGCTTGTTCCATGGTTTTTCTTTTTTTGAGACAGAGTCTCACTCTGTCGCCCAGGCTAGAGGGCAGTGTCATGATCTCAGCTCACTGTAGCCACGACCTTTCAGGCTCAGGTGATCCTCTCTCCTCAGCCTCCCGAGTAGCTGGGATCACAGGCATGTGCCACCATGCCTGGCTAATTTTTTGTAGAGATGGCATTTTGCCATGCTGCCTAGGCCGGTCTCCAACTCCTGAGCTCAACTGATCTGTCCACCTCGGCCTCATAAGGTGCTGGGATTACAGGCATGAGCCAACACGCCCGGCGTTTGTTCCATGTTTTCATACTTACTTCAACCCAGTGCTAACAAAGTCTGGAATAAATATCAAGAGTTACACCTAGTGACTCAGTAAGGCCAGACAAAAAGTAAAAAAAAAGAGAGAGGAAAAAAACAAGAAAATCAAATAGAGTCAGATCCATCATACACACAGCACCATGCCGGATGTTACCGTCATCTCATCTCATAGGAAGACCTGAGGGTAGAAATCTATTTTCCTCCAAACAAGGAATGAGAACAAGAGGCAGTGATAACCCTGACAACACACATTCCATTTCTCATTCAAGCCAGGACTGCAGGTGCATGCCACCATGCCTGGCAGTTTTTTTTTTTCCTTTTTTTTTTTCTTTCACTTTTTGTTTAAAAAGCTGAGGTCTCACTACGTTTCCCAGACTGGTCTTAAACACCTGGTCTCAAGTGGTCCTCCTGCCTCAGCCTCCCAGAGCACTAGGATTACAAGTGTGAGCCACTGTGCCCACTCTGTACTAGCTTTTACACCGAACCATCAGCTCTTCTGAAAAGAAAGGAACGGAGAGACGAAGGAAGGAAGAAGAAAGGAAGGAGACAAAGGTGTGACTGAGAAAGAGAGGAATAAAGGAATTAACACCATGTAATGGCTGGCCAGAAGGAAGTGGGCTACTGAAGGTATTTCACCAGTTAAGGCAAAAATTAATTCTTGAGGAAGAACTGGCTTCTTAAATGATTTAGAAAGACCCATGCACCTGCCACTCCTCAGAATGAGGACTTCTGGGTGTGAATCTCTTCACACCTCTACCAGGCCTGCTTCCTCCTGGATTCTTACTCAACGAACACAATTAGTGGTAAGGAACATCATGTCCCCTGAAGCAAAAACAAGTTTCTGCAGGAAAATTCCATTTAAGTGCTTTGATAGAGACCACTTATTACACTCAAATCCATCTGAACCCACCTTCTTTTAGACAACGACAAACAGAAAGCAAGAAACAGATGAGGATGTGGATGAGGAAAAACATTTGAGGTGAATTCCTGTGAATTCAGGTGGTGTTATTAAAGCAGTCCGAGTGTGTTTAGTAGATCAATTAAGAACATTCAGTTATACAGTTTTAAGCTTACTCATTCCCAAACAGGTTTTCTATGAAAAAGAGAAAACCCAACATTAAATGCCAAAATCAGTGCTTAGCAGCTTTGCCATCTACAACATCCCAATGCTGCTGTAGTCAGCATTGCTACAAAGCTCTAAGAGGACCGAGAGGAGACCCTGCAGCACATCTCTTCTTTCTACATTGTGCACGTTATGTACCTCCAAAGCCAAGGCTGTCTTGTCGTAGGCATTGGGGACTCGCTTCTGGATAACCCTGGCATATATGGGCCCATTCTGGAGGTTAGGGAGCGGAGTGTTGACGCTGGGTTGGGCATAGGGCCCAGGCTCCGGCCCACCCAGTGGCTGTGGGTGGGAACCCTCCTGGTTACCTCCAATCAGAGCCGATACTGAGGCGGAGGCAGGTCTATACTTCTCGACGTAAGGGACTGGAATCATCCCTCTCTTGCCTTCGCTGTCCTCCGCATTCCACCACTGCTCTTCAGGCTTGTCCCGGATTCTCAAGATGTCTCCTTTCTTAAAGGGAAGATCCTCCTCATCATTCCCATTAAAGTCAAAGAGGGCTCGCACATACTCCGCCTCCTCCTGCCTGAGAATCACTCCACTACCCTGCCTGGATCTGGAAACCGGTTCTATCAACGTTGTAGTGTCCAAATAGTGTATTTTGTAGAATTCCAGTAAAGCAGGCAATGAATCAAACTCTTGATCTCCTATTCGGAGTCTGGAGGGGCTCACCCCTGGAAAAAACAGAGCAGGCTGTTATTTAATTATGTACTGTACCGGAAATGCAATACAGATTTTATTTTTATTTTTTTAGAGTTGGGATCTCAATGTGTTACCCAGACTGGTCTTGATCTCCAGGGTTCAAGTGATCCTCTCACCACAAACTCCTGAGTAGCTGGGGCTACAGGAGGCCACCACTGTGCCTGGCCGAAATGGAGATTTCACGCCCCATACACATTTAGTCAAGATTTAACCAGAAAAAAAAAACTCTAGAAAAAATAACCCCTTCTCTTCACAGCATACCGACATCACATTTCGAAGCTGAACTATCCCCTGGGAGAAAGATGCCCATCACTAGGGCCCCAGGGAAGGATCAGAAGGCCAAGAGACTAGGCTGGTCAGGACGTGCTCTTGTACTTGAATCAAAGACAGAGGGGCTGTCAGTGCGTTCTCCAAACATGTTCTGTCGCTACCCTATTTACAGAGCAGTGTACGCCTCAAGGTTCTGATGCATCTTTTTCTGAGACCAAGTCTCACTCTGTTGCCCAGGCTGGAGTGCAGGGGCACGATCTCGGCTCATTGCAACCTCCGCCTCCCAGGTTCAAGCGAAGCTCCTGTCTCAGCCTCCCGAACAGCTGGGATTCCAGACTCCCGTCACCACGCCTGGCCTTTTTTTTTTTTTTTTGTATTTATAGTAGAGATGGGGTTTCACCATGTTGGCCAGGCTGGTCTCAAACTCCTGATGTCAGGTAATCCATCCACCTCAGCCTCCCAAAGTGCTGAGACTACTGGCGTGAGCCACCGTGCCCAGCCTGCATCGATTTTTTAATCTCAGGAAATGCAGCAAGCTCTCACTTTCCATGGGTCCCTGCTGATGTTCCAGAGGGTGGAGAGAGCTTAGTGTCTACACTGAGCTCATACATTTTTCCCCTCCACATCTAGAATGTATAACTCCAAATAAGAAAAACTGTCTCTTTACAGTTGTGGTTTTTGTTGTTGTTGAGACAAAGAGTCTCACTATGCCACTCAAGCTGGAGTGCAGTGGCACGATCACAGCTCACTGTAGCCTTGACCTCCCAGGCTCAAGCACTTAGGGAAGCTGAAACAGGTGGATCCCTGGAGCTCAGGAGTTCAAGACCAGCCTGGCAACATGGCTGTCACTGCAAAAAATTTAAAAAATTAGCTGGTGTGGTGGCACACTTCTGTAGTCCCAGCTACTCGGGACACTCAGGTAGGAGGATGGCGTGAGCCCGGGAGGTCAAGGCTACAGTGAGCCATCATCATGCCAATGCACTCCAGCCTGGACAATGAAGCAAGACTCTGTGTCAAACAAAAATAAAAGAAAATGAGTTTTGTTGGACCTGGTGCCTCACACCTTAATCCGAGAACTTTAGGAGGCTGAGGTGGGAAGATCGCTTGAATCTGGGATTTTCAGACCAGCGAAGACTTCACACAGTGAAGACTTTCAACACAGCCAAGACTTCATCACTATAAAAATTATTAAAAATTAGCTGGGCTGGCCAAGCACAGTGGCTCACGCCTATAATCCCAGGACTCTGGGAGGCCAAGGCGGGCGGATCACGAGGTCTGGAGATAAAGGCCATCCTGGCTAACACGGTGAAACCCCATCTCTACTAAAAACACAAAAGATGAGCCGGGCGTGGTGGTGGGCGCCTGTCGTCCCAGCTACACGGGAGGCTGAGGCAGGAGAATGGCGTGAACCCGGGAGGCGGAGCTTGCAGTGAGCCGAGATCGTGCCACTGCACTCCAGTCTAAGTAATAGAGCAAGACTCAGTGTCAAAAAAAAAAAAAAAAAAAAAAACTAGCCGGGCCTAGTGGTGCACGCCTGCAGTTGTAGCTACTCGGGAAGCTAAGGTGACAGACTGCTTGAGCCCAGGAGTTTGTGAGTACAGTGAGCCATGATCACGCCATAGCACTCCAGCCTGGATGACAGAGCAAGACACTGACTCTTAAAAAAAGAAAAACTAAGTAAGTTTTACACTGAACCATCAGTGAAAAAAAAAATGACTGGGCACAGTGGTTTCCGTCTATAATCCCAGCACTTTGGAAGGCCAAGGCAGGAGGACTGCTTGAGGCCAGTAGTTCAAGACCAGCCTGGGCAATAAAGTGAGATCCCATCTCTTAAAAAAACAAGAAAACATTAGCCAGGCAAGGTGGTGCATGCCTGTTAGTCTCAGCTACTCAAGAGGCTGAGGTGAGAGAATGGCCTGAGACCAGGTCAAGGCTACAGTGAATCATGATCATGCCACTGCATTACGGCCCGGGCAACAGAGCAAGACTTTGTCTCAAAAAAAAATTTAAAAGAGTTTTGTGAGTTTTTGGCTTTGCTGTTGTCTTGCGACGGGGTGGTCTGGCTCTGTCACCCAGGCAGGAGTGCAGTGGCGTGATCTTAGCTCACTACAACCTCTACCTCCTGGGCTGAAGCCATCCTCTTACCTCAGCCTCCGGAGTAGCTGGGACTACAAGCACACATCATCACGCCCAACTCATTTTTTGCAGAGGGGATTTCGCCATGTTGCCCAAACCAGTCTCGAATTCCTGAGCTCAAATGATCCATCTGCCTTGGCCTCCCAAAGTGCTAGCATTACAGGTGTGAGCCACCACGCCTGGCCTGGGCTTTGTTTTTTAAGACAAAACAAAGTTTGAGGCTGGTCTCAAACTCCTGGGCCCAGCGATCCTCTCACCTTAAGTCTCCTGAGTATGTGCTTTTGTTATTTCTTTTGAGAGACAGGGTCTACCTCTGTTGTATAAGCTGGAGTACAGTGATGTGATCATAGCTCACCGCAGTCTTAAACTCCTGGGCTCAAGATATTCTCCCACCTCAGCCTTCTAAGTAGCTGGAACTAAAGGTGCAGATGGCATTGCACCCAGACGATTTTTTTTTTTTTTTTTGAGACAGAGTCACACTCTGTCACCCAGGCTGGAGTGCAGTGGCACAATCTTGGCTCACTGCAACTTCTGCCTCCCGGGTTCAAGCAACTCTCCTGCCTCAGCCTCCCAAGTAGCTGGGACTACAGGCCCATGCCACCACACCTGGCTAATTTTTGTATTTTGTATTTTTAGTAGAGACGGGGTTTCGCCATCTTGGCCAGGCTGGTCTGCAACTCCTGACCTCGTGATCCATCCACCTAGGCCTCCCAAAGGCGTGAGCCACTGTGCCCGGCCCTTCACTCAGCTGATTTTCAAATTTGTTAAGAGACAGTGTCTTGCTTTACTGCCCAGGCTGTGGTTTTGTTTTTGTCTTCTGAGATAGGGTCTGGCTCTGTCGCCCAGGATGGAGTGCAGTGGCATGATCTTGGCTCACCGAAATCTCCACTTCCTGGGCTCAAGCCATTCTTTCACCTCAGCCTCCGGAGTCGCTGGGACTACAGGTATGCATTACCACGCCTAGTTAATTTTTGTAGACATAGGGTTTTACCATGTTGCCCAGGCTGGTCTTGAACTCCTGAGCTCCAGAGATCTACCTGCCTCTGCCTCCCCAAGTGTTGGGATTACAGGCGTAAGCCACCACACCCAGCCTATTTTTTTAAATAATGGGGTTTTGCCATGTCGCCCAGGTAGGTCTTGATCTCCTGAGCACAATCTCGGCTCACTGCAGCCTCCACTTCCCAGGCTCTAGCCTCCTGAGCAACTGGGACTATAGGCGCACACCACCACACCTGGCTAGTTTTTGTATTTTTTGTAGAGATGGGGTTTTGCTATGTTGCCCAGGCTGGTCTTGAACTCCTGGGATCAAGTGATCTGCCCACCCTGGCCTCCCAAAGTATTGAGATTACAGATATGAGCCACTGCATCCAGCCTATTATTAATTTTAATTATTTCCTTATTGTTGGGATTTTTCTTTTTTGTGTATGAAAGGGTCTCTTTTTTTTTTTTTTTTGAGACGGAGTCTTTCTCTGTCACCCAGGCTGGAGTGCAGTGGCCGGATCTCAGCTCACCGCAAGCTCCGCCTCCTGGGTTCACGCCATTCTCCCACCTCAGCCTCCCGAGTAGCTGGGAATACAGGCGCACGCCACCTCGCCCGGCTAGATTTTTGTTTTTTTTTTTTAATAGAGACAGGGTTTCACCGTGTTAGCCAGGATGGTCTCGATCTCCTGACCTCGTGATCCGCCCGTCTCGGCCTCCCAAAGTGCTGGGATTACAGGGTTGAGCCACCGCGCCTGGCCAAGGGTCTCTTTTTTTTTGAAGATGGAGTCTTGCTCTGTCGTCCAGGCTGGAGTGCAGTGGCTGGATGTCTGCTCACTGCAACTTCCACCTTCTGGGTTCAAGCAGTTCTCCTGCCTCAGCCCCCTAAATAGCTGGGATTACAGGTGTGTGCCACCACGCCTGGCTAATTTTTGTAATTTCAGTTGAGACACAGTTCCACCACGTTGGCCAGGCTGGTCTCAAACTCCTGACCTCAAGTGATCTGACGGCCTCAGCCTCCAAAAGTGCTGGGATGACAGGCGTGAGCCACTGAGCCTGGTATGTGACAGGGCCTCACTCTGCTGTCCAGGCTGGCGTGCAGTGGCACAATCGCAGTTCACTACAACTTTTTTTTTTTTTTTTTTTTTTTTAAGACAGAGTCTCGCTCTGTCGCCCAGGCTGGAGTGCAGTGGAACAATCTCAGTTCACTGCAAGCTCCACCTCCCCGGTTCATGCCATTCTCCTGCCTCAGCCTCCTGAGCAGCTGGGATTACAGGCACCCGCCACCTTGCCCGGCTAATTTTTTTGTATTTTAGTAGAGACGGGGTTTCACCGTGTTTGCCAGGATGGTCTCAATCTCCCAACCTCGTGATCCGCCCGCCTCGGCCTCCCAAAGTGCTGGAATTACAGGTGTGAGCCACTGCGCCTGGCCTTTTTTTTTTTTGAGACGGACTCTTGCTCTGTCGCCCAGGCTGGAGTGCAGTGGCACAATCTCCGCTCATTGCAACTTCCCCATACTGGGTTCAAGTGATTCTCCTGCCTCAGCCTCCCAAGTAACTGGGACTACAGCGCCCGCCACCACACCCAGGCAATTTTCGTATTTTTAGTAGAGATGAGGTTTCACCATGTTGGCAAGGCTGGTCTCAAACTCCTGACCTCAGGTGATCCCACCAACCTTGGCCTCCTAAAGTGTTGGGATCACAGGCGTGAGCCACTGCGCCTGGCCGCAACCTCCACTTTCTGGGCTCACGCAATTCTACAGTCTCAGGTTCCCAAACAGCTGGGACTATAGGTACAAACCACCCACCAACACCCAGCTAATATATATTTTTTAATTTTTACTTTTTTTTTGAGATGGAGTCTCACTCTGTTGCCCAGGCTACAGTGCAGTGGCGCGATCTTGGCTCACTGCGAGCTCCGCCTCCCAGGTTCACGCCATTCTCCTGTCTCAGCCTCCCAAGTAGCTGGGACTACAGGTGCCCGCCACCACGCCTGGCTAATTTTTTGTATTTTTTTTTTTTTTTTTTTTTTTG
>NC_045449.1:1253788-1269661 GCF_002776525.5 Piliocolobus tephrosceles
TTTTTTTTTTTTTTTTTTTTTTGAGACGGAGTCTTGCTCTGTCGCCTAGGCTGGAGTGCAGTGGCCGGATCTCAGCTCACTGCAACCTCCACCTCCCGGGTTCACGCCATTCTCCTGCCTCAGCCTCCCGAGTAGCTGGGACCACAGGCGCCGGCCACCTCGCCCGGCTAATTTTTTGTATTTTTAGTAGAGACGGGGTTTCACCGTGTTAGCCAGGATAGTCTCGATCTCCTGACCTCGTGATCCGCCCGTCTCGGCCTCCCAAAGTGCTGGGATTACAGGCTTGAGCCACCGCGCCCGGCCCTCAATTTTTTGTATTTTTAGCAGAGAGGGGTTTCACCATGTTAGCCAGGATGGTCTGGATGTCCTGACATCATGATCCGCCCGCCTCGGCCTCCCAAAGGCCTGGGATTACAGGCATGAGCCACCACGTCCGGCCTATTTTCTTAAATAACAGGGTTTTGTCATGTCTCCCAGGCAGGTCTTGATCTCCTGAGCTCAAAGTAATCCTCTTCCCCCTTGGCCTCCCAAAGTGTTGTGATTACAGGCATGAGCCACCCTGCCTGGCCTTGTTAATTTTGAAAGGCAGGTTTTTGCTGCCCAGGATAAACTCCAGTAGCTATGCGCAGACACCACCACTGCACACCATGGCCTTACACTCCTGGCCTGGAGTCATCCTCCTGCTTCAGACTCCTGGGTAGCTGGGGAAAAAAAAAAAAAACAAAGGCGAGGCAGGGTGGTGCACACCTTTAGTCCCAGCTACTTCAGAGGCTGAGGTGCGAGGATTGATTGGCCTGGGAGGCGGAGCCTGCAGTGAGTCAGGATTGTGCCACTGCCCTCCAAGCCTGGGTAAACAGAGCGAGAGCCTGTCTCTATTAAAAAAAAAGAAAAAACCGCAATTCTTCCAGTATGATCAGAAACTGTACATTTAAAATTAATTCCACTATTGGAGGGAGGTAAAAAGACACAATGTTAACTCTGGAAGCGAATGAAAAGTCCTGCGGGTAGAATGAGTACTGATGAGTACTCTTTCCATCCAAATGCATGATGAGACCGTCTGAAGGAGAGCCGCACACTTCCCAGATTACCCAAAGTCCACCTGTGGAATTCACGGCTGTCAGCGTAAAACAGTGAACAGCCCAGACTCGGGAATACTGGCTGTCTCTCCAATTTAAGGCACTGAAAGGGGTGCGAGTGCCAGGACTTTTCTCTATGGCAAACATTCCTCATGCACCAAGAGGGTGATCGCAAAAGTTGCGAGTACAGGACCGGGGAGATGATTTTGGTAATGACTGTAGCAGGCAGGGAGTGCTATATCCTGGAGATTCTCTTTACTGAGGAGGATCACTGCTGGATAGTAATTCCTATTCAAGTCTGGCAGTCAAGGGAGAGTCTTGCCACCTTGCCTATCACCATTAGGCGAATTCAGGATGATCTTTCAGGCCTATGGAGAAACTGTTAAGGACAGCGTCAGTGTGAGCACAGGGACCTACTGAGTACTGCCTGGTCAAGAAAACTCCAGGGCAGAGTGGTAGGGAGGCCACCTGAGCACCCATGGCTTAGAAATGCTTCTGATCACACCTGGGTGGAGAAAAGCTCCCTTGGTAAGGTTTACCCAACTACAAGCCAAGGTGTTCCATTAGTTGTCTTTCTGGGACTTCTGGGACAGTGGTTGGCAGCTAAGTGTTCAGTAAGTGTTGCTAATATTTTTATTTGTAGTAGAGATGGGGTTTCACCGTGTTAGCCAGGATGGTCTCGATTTCTTGACCTCGTGATCCACCCGCCTCAACCTCCCAAAGTGCTGGGATGACAGGCATGAGCCACCGCGCCCAGCCAGATATTATTCTTTTTTTTTTTTTTTTTTTTTTTTTGAGACGGAGTCTCACTCTGTCGCCCAGGCTGGAGTGCAGTGGCCGGATCTCAGCTCACTGCAAGCTCCGCCTCCCGGGTTTACGCCATTCTCCTGCCTCAGCCTCCCAAGTAGCTGGGACTACAGGTGCCCGCCACCTCGCCCGGCTAGCTTTTTGTATTTTTTAGTAGAGACGAGGTTTCACCATATTAGCCAGGATGGTCTTGATCTCCTGACCTCGTGATCCGCCCGTCTCGGCCTCCCAAAGTGCTGGGATTACAGGCTTGAGCCACCGCGCCCGGCCCAGATATTATTCTTAATGAGCGTAACTCTGAAGTGCTGGAAAGAAGCTAAATACAACGCCCTCCTAGACTGCAGAAGCTCAGAGCAGCTCACAGCACTGCTGGAGATACCCAGCAAGCACAGTGTGGTTGGTGAACAAGGAGAAAGCAGCACGTCTTAGGAAGACAACCTCTCCACCCAGCTCTCACCTTCACCTGGAGCTACGTTCCTGCACAAGACAGTTGCAGCAACAACACACTGTGTCCTGAGATACAACAGAATCACCGTGAGCAACTATGACCATCCGTGAACACTTCCAAGGTACTCGCTCCACTCGAAGAAGGAAGGCAACCACCCCCTGCCACCCACTGTTATGGTTCCTCAGTCAGCACAGCAGGCTGAGTGAAATGCATTTTGCGGGGAAGGAACACATAAGACTATTAAGCCAAGTCCCTCTGAAAGATGAGTGAGAGAAAACGTGGCAGATCATCGGGCACAAAGGGAGGAAGCAGGTTCAATTCTCCTCTTGTTCAAATGCCACATAGTGTGAACTGGGCTCACTATGACTTTCTTTTTGTTTGGCGATCCCAACAGACACAGAAATGTAAGCAAAATGCCATGGAAAACCTTTGATGTACTTTACTTATATTTTTCTACTCTGACAATGTAATAATTTCACAGAGAAATGCCCGTTTCTGTGAACTGCTGGGGGCCATCAAGCTTCATTGATCCAAACTCCAGAAGGAAGGGAGGAGAACAGAACACACCTAAGTGCCAGATAAGCCGAAACCTCACCACAGTTGTGTGTTCCGGCTCCTTTTCTCTCTTTCCTTTCCTTCCAACCACAAACAGCCAAAGGCAGGAAACAGAAGGGCGGGAAAGGAAGGAGGCACAGTCAGCCAGTCTAGAGAACAGAAGCAATGACAGGATTCTCATAGCTATCCAGGACTTGGAAAACCTCAATGACTCGTTCTACATCACCTTGTGTTGGATTTTGAACGTGGAGTTAGGAATTCACACATACAGAAGTAAAAATCAACGCAAGGAGGGGATATCCTCTCTGCTTCTCGGTACCTGCTCAACCCGTTACTTCTAAGCCTTCTAAGCATTTCCAGCCTCAGGTTATGACCAGTTTTACGAGGCCACTCCCTCCCTGAAGGTTTCATGAAGAACACCTGAGGGCTCTGTGGGCTAAACTAGGCCCAATCACTTCTGACACGGCTACCAGGATACTACAAGAGCGCGCGACTGGATTATCTGCCTCTCCTTGATCTCACGGCACTTTCTCTCTCTCTCTTTTTTTTTTTTGAGACGGGGGTCTCCCTCTGTTGCTCAGGCTGGAGTGCACTGGTGCGATCTTGGCTCACTGCACCCTCCACCTCCCGGGTTCCAGCAATTCTCCCTGCCTCAGCCTCCCGAGTAGCTGGGATTATAGGCGCCCGACACCACACCTGGCTAATTTTTGTATTTTTAGGAGAGACAGGGTTTTTCCACGTTGACTAGGCTGGTCTCAAACTCCTGACCTCAAGTGATCCGGCAGCCTCAGCCTCCCAAAGTGCTGGGATTACAGGTATGAGCCACCACACCTGGCCCTCTCTTTTCCCTTCATTCCTCAATTCCTGCTCCCTCCCTTCCTTCTTTGCCTATGGTATTCACAGGGGTTGCTTAAATACCCACCAATACAAAACGCTAAAAAGGCCACTGGCTGGCCGGGCACGGCGGCTCGTGCCTGTAATCCCAGCAATTTGGGAGGCTGAGGGAGGCAGATCACGAGGTCAGGAGATCGAGACCATCCTGGCTAACACTGTGAAACCCCCCCGTCTCTACTAAAAATACAAAAAATTAGGCAGGCGTGGTGGTAGGCACCTATAGTCCCAGTTACTTAGGTGGCTGAGGCAGGACAATGGCGGGAACCCAGGAGGCGGAGCTTGCGGTGAGCAGAGATCGCGCCACTGCATTCCAGCTTGGGTAACACAGTGAGAGTCTCTCCAAAAGAAAAAAAAAAAGGCAAGCACTGGCTTCCATCTGAGAAGATATATGGCTTCCTAAGCAAATAAAACGTTCTAAAAATGGTGGGAATGAGGATGGTCCTTTGCAGGTTTGGTGCATTCTGGCTCTCATTTCCTAGCTGTCTGAGTTATCTAACTTCTGTGTGCCTCACCCAAACTCTGCAAAATGAGGTCAAATACCCATCTAATAAAGTTCCTAAAAGTGGCTAGAGACTGGGCATGGTGGTTCACGCCTGTAATTCCAGCACTTTGGGAGGCAGAGCCAGGCAGATCACCTGAGGTCAGGAGTTTAAGACTAGCCTGATCAACATGGTGAAAACCCATTTCTACTAAAAATGCAAAAATTAGTTGGGCGTGGTGTTGCACGCTTATAGTCCCAGCTACTGGGGAGGCTGAGGCAGGAGGACTGCTTGAACCTGGGAGGCGAAGGTCGCCATGGGCCAAGAATATGCCACTGCACTCCAGCCTGGGTGACAGAGCGAGACACCATCCCAAAAAGAAAAAGTGGCTCATACATTATAGGTGCTCAATAAAAAGCAACCAATCCTCCAAATTCCTTCAGCAATTTTCAATTCACCCTCAAATCCAGAGCCCACCGGACCGTTTCCCAGAGAAAATTCCGTAGGATCTCAAGATGCTTCTCAAAAGTTCTGTGGTCAGGTAGGTGCAGTGGCTCACACCTGTAATCTCAGCACTTTGGGAGGCTGAGGCAGAAAGATCTCTTTATTTTTTCTGTGTTTTAAAAACTGATTTATTAATCTTTTGGGAGAAATCTCTTGGGGCCAGGAGTGCAAGCCTAGCCTGGGTCATACAGTGAGCCTGTAGTGAGCAATGATGGAGCCACTGCACACCAGCCTGAGCAACAGGGCCATGGTGGGGGAAGGTTCTGCAGTCAAACAGGTGTGAAAACCAGCACCCTCTCTTGGAAACTCACAATTCACATCAGCACAGGAAAGACTTGGGGAAGTCCTGCAATAAATAAACCTACTCCCTTCACCATGGAATTATTTTGGTTTAAAATCTGTAAGTAGCTCTCACTGAAGTACTTCTCCAGAACCACTGGAGACAAGGCCACTAACACATTGAGAGTGAGACAAGAGAGTCAGGTTTGTGAACTGCCAAGACGAGATGAACAAATGAGAAGCAGAAGCTGAAGGTGTAAAAAGGCAGCAATGGGACATCGGCAGTCTCATGCTACCTCCAGAGAAGAGGCGTGGCCCAGCGGCCAGCCTGGCCTGTAACTCTTCACTACCTTGAGGGGGTATCACAAACTATTAACATCCTAGCTTCTGTCCCACGCCTTGAAAATGAAGCAAGTTTTATGCCCTCCTCCACCCACTAGGGCAACGGGTAGAAGCCTTTGGGATGAGCAGGTAACAGGAACCACCATCTTATTTCCATGAGCTGAACCAAAGGTCCTTTCACACTTAAAAGATGCACCCCACCCAGGCACTTACTCCCTAAGACAAACTGTTTCAGCAGTTCCTACCATCCACACCATGCATTCTGGAGTGGCATGCATGATGCCACTTCTCATCAAAGATGAGAAGAGTTTTCCATTTTGCTTCAAAAACCCCCACACCTCACAGTTATATTACTAAAATATATATAAAATGCTTACGGAGTACTTAATATGCCAGTACTTAATATGGAATATCATTACAACCCTGAGGTCAGTATTACTATTTCCCTCCTTCACAGATGAGGAAACTGAAGCAGAGAAAAGTTAAACAATTTGCCCAAAGTTACACAATTAGTAAGTGGTAGGTAAATAAGGCCCAAAGCCAGGCTGCACCGCTCAAGCTCCTAACGACTCTCCTAACTCGTACTCCTTCAGTTTTGTCAACCTGACGACTGGTCAACGTTTAGCTATTCCAAGAGGAAAAAACCAGTTTCTTGCAAGCATTCCAAGGAGGTCCATCTTGAAGCCCAACCTGCCAGAATGTGACCAGGAGACTTGACCAAGCCCTTCCCTATGGCCTCAGGGAACTTCCAAGCTATGACACCACAGCAAGCCGATGCAAGCTGAGGACAAGTTAAACACAGGTTCAACAGAAAAGGCTGAGAATCCCTGGCCCATTCTGTACCCATGCCTTTGAAAATAAAACCCAGCTGGGTGCGGGGGCTCATGCCTGTAATCCTAACACTTTGGGAGGCCAAGGTAGGCAAATCACTTGAGGTCAGGAGATCGAGACCAGCCTGCCCAACATGGTGAAACCCCATCTCTACTAAAAATAACAAAAAAATTAGCTGGGTGTGGTGGCATGCGCCTGTAGTCCCAGCTACTCAGGAGGCTGAGGCAGGAGAACAGCTTGAGCAGGGAAGGGGAGTTTGCAGCTGAGCTGAGATCATCCCACTGCATCCCAGCCTGGGCGACAGAGCGAGACTCCATCGCAAAAATAAAAAATAAAGTAGTAACAATTTTAAAAAGTTTCTTCATTATTGACTTGAGATAGCAGATGTGTATTGTCTGCATGATAAAGCCAGTGGCATGATCTCGGCGCACTGCAACCTCCGCCTCCGGGGTTCAAGCGATTCTCGTGCCTCAATCTCTCCAGTAGCCAGGATTACAGGCACATGCCACCACGCCCTGCTAATTTTTGTTTTGTTTTGTTTTGTTTTTTGAGACGGAGTCTCGCTCTGTCGCCCAGGCTGGAGTGCAGTGGCCGGATCTCAGCTCACTGCAAGCTCCGCCTCCCGGGTTTACGCCATTCTCCTGCCTCAGCCTCCCGAGTAGCTGGGACTACAGGCGCCCGCCACCTCGCCCGGCTAGTTTTTTGTATTTTTTAGTAGAGACGGGGTTTCACCGTGTTAGCCAGGATGGTCTCGATCTCCTGACCTCGTGATCCGCCCGTCTCGGCCTCCCAAAGTGCTGGGATTACAGGCTTGAGCCACCGCGCCTGGCCAATTTTTGTGTTTTTTAGGAGAGATGGGGTTTCACCATGTTGGCCAGGCTGGTCTCTAACTCCTGGCCTCAAATGATCCGTCCGCCTTGGCCTCCCAAAGTGCTGGGATTACAGGCGTGAGCCACCGCACCCAGCCTCTTCTTGCCATTCTTTAATTCTAGTCTTTAAAAAAGCCTGGGTTGGATGCAGCTGTACATGCTGGTAGTCCCAGCTACTCAGAGCCTGAGTCAGGAGGACTGCCTGCCCCAAAGTTAAGGGCTGTAGTGTACTATGACTGTGCCTGTCAACAGCCACTGCACTCCAGTCTGAGCAACACAGTGGGAAAAAAAAAAAACCACAAGGCCAAGACGGGCAGATTACCTGAGGTCAGGAGTTCGAGACCAGCCTGGCCAACACAGTGAAACCTGTGTCTACTAAAAACACACACACAAAAAATTAGCGGGGCATGGTGGCACATGCCTGTAATCCTAGCTACTCGGGAGGCTGAGGCAGGAGAATCACTTGACCCAGGGAAGGGGAGGTTTCAGTGAGCCGAGACTGCACCACTGCACACTAGCAGCCTGGGGGACAACAAGAGCGAAACTCCGTCCAAAAAAACAAAACAAACAAAAAACACCAAGACTTAGATTCCAGGGCAGAGGCAAAGTACTGAGGATATTGAGGATACAGACCTCCACGTGCACTGCTGAGATCCCAAAAGGAGGCTAGTTCTGATACAGTGTAGCGTAAAAGGGTCCGTTCTCAGGTGAGAATGCCTAGGTTCAACTTCGGAAAGTCATTTACTAGCTGTGTGACCTTAAGCAAGTTACTGAATTTGAGTGTTTCCTCCCGTATAAAATAGGAATATTTTAATAAATGGAGATCATATTACTTATCGCACCAGACTGTCCTAGACAGCAGGTGAAATAAGGCACATAAACTACTCAAGCGAAGTACCTGGCACAGAATAACCAGTCAATAAACATTAGTTATTAATATTGTATATGCCTCTCTAAAATTCAAGACATTTCTCTGTGTGACTTTAAAAGGACTTGGTGAGGGGGAGAACAAAGATTCACTACTTAGCACTTGAGATTTGTGAGGTACAAAGTAATTCTGAGGTTATACAGACAGGCCGGGCGCGGTGGCTCAGGCCCAGCACTTTGGGAGGCCGAGGCGGGTGGATCATCAGAGTTCAGGAGATCCAGACCAGCCTGGCCAACATAGCAAAACCCCATCTCTACTAAAAAATACAAAAATTAGCTGAGCATGGTGGTGGGCCTCTGTAATTCCAGCTACTCAGGAGGGTGAGGCAGGAGAATCACTTGAACCTGGGAGATGGAGGTTGCAGTGAGTCAATATCGCGCCATTGCACTCCGGCGTGGGAGACAAGAGTGAAAACTCTGCCTCAAAAAAAACAAAACAAAAAAGACAGCAACTGGGCCAGGCACAGTGGCTCACACCTGCAATTCCAGCACTTTGAGAGTCTGAAGCCGGAGGATCTATTGAGACCAAGAATTTCAGACCAGCCTGAACAACACAGTGAAACCCCTCATCTCCACAAAAAAATGTTAAACAGTTAACCAGGCATGGTGGATATGCCTGTAGTCCCAGCTACTCAGGAGGCTAAAGTGGGAGGATGGTTTGAGCCCGGGAGGTCAAGGCTGCAGTGAGCTGTGTTCATGCCACTGCACTCCAGCTTGGGAGACAAAGGCCCTGTCTCAGAAGAGAGAAAAAGACAGCAACTGAATCGTAGAAAATGGGGTACAACATGGCAGAATTATCACAATACTCGTGAATTTTCCACACCCCATCCACAAACGCTGGCAATCTCCACCTTCTTTCCTGAGCCAAGGAACTGAGTTCTTATCTGTTTTGAAAAGGTGGTGCTCCATTATCCAGGTAAGTCTTGAGATATAAAAATCGTTAAGCTAAGATGTGAAAAAATATCAAGCCTAACAAACCTGCCGGCTGCCATTTTCAACTCTGGCAACCAACAAACACAAACAAAAGGCTGAAAAGTGAGTTTCAGTAACAGTTTGCCATTATGTTACTACATATAATGCAAAACCCCAGATACCATGCAGGTGGCATCAAAGCAGAATATATCTGGTTCAGGGCCGACACAGGTACATCAATATTCCCCTCTCATAATACCATTAAACTGGCCAGAATGAGAAAGATCTATAATAATTTGTGAACTTATAGACCCTATACTCATTTTTTTTTTTTTTTTTTTTGAGACGGAGTCTTGCTCTGTGGACCGAGCTGGAGTGCAGTGGCCGGGTCTCAGCTCACTGCAAGCTCTGCCTCCCGGGTTTACGCCTTTCTCCTGCCTCAGCCTCCGGAGTAGCTGGGACTACAGGCGCCCGCCACCTCACCCGGCTAGTTTTTTGTATTTTTTAGTAGAGACGGGGTTTCACCGTGTTAGCCAGGATGGTCTCGATCTCCTGACCTCGTGATCCGCCCGTCTCGGCCTCCCAAAGTGCTGGGATTACAGGCTTGAGCCACCGCGCCCGGCCTACCCTATACTCATTTTTTAAAAGTAGTTATGTGTTGGGCTGGGTGTGGCGGCTCACACCTGTAATCCCAGCACTTTGGGAGGCTGAGGCGGGCAGATCACCTGAGGTCAGGAGTTCCAGACCAGCCTGGTCAACATGGCGAAACCCCATCTCTACTAAAAATACAAAAACTAGCCAGGCATGGTGGCGTGTGCCTGTAATCCCAGCTACTAGGGAGGCTGAAGCAAGAGAATCCTTTGAACCCACGACGTAGAGATTGCAGTGAGCTGAGATCGCACCACTGAACTCCAGCCTGGGCAACAAAAGCGAAACTCCACCTCAAACAAACAAAGCTGGGTGCGGTGGCTCACACCCACCCAGCACTTTGAAGGGGCAAAGGCGAGTGGATCACCTGAGGTCAGGAGTTCAAGACCCACCTGGCCAACCTGGTAAAACCCCATCTCTACTAAAAATACAAAAATTAGCTGGGCATGGTGACAGGCACTGGTAATCCCAGCTACTTAGGAGGCTGAAGCAGGAGATCACTTGAACCCAAAAGGCGGAGGCTGCAGTGAGCCAAGATGGCGCCACTGCACTCCAGCCTGGGTGACAGAGAGAGACTCCGTCTCAAAATAAATAAATAAGTAATAAACAAATAAATAAAATAAGAAAAAAATTGGTATGTGTTCACCAGGTGCGGTGGCTCATACCTGTAATCCCAGCACTTTGGGAGGGTGGATCACCTGAGGTCAGGAGTTTGAGACCAGCCTGGCCAATCTGGTGAAACCTTGTCTCTACTAAAAATACAACATTAGCTGGTTGTGGTGGCGGGTGCCTGTAATCCCAGCTACTGGGGAGGCTGAGGCAGGAGAATCTTGAACCCGGGAGCCACGGGGAGGTGAAGGGGGCCATAAGCCGAGATCGCGCTACTGCGCTCCAGCATGGGCGACAGAGCGAGACTCCGTCTCAGGAAAAAGTAAAATAAAATTTGGTATGTGGTAACAACACAGAGACTGCCTATTCAATTCTCTATTTCTGGTCGGAGCGAGTAAATCTAAATTTGAACTATCCTACAAGAGAAAGTCTACAGAGGATGGCTCAGGAGCCTCCTGATTCATACGAGACTACTCTGAACCCAGTCTCAGCGGCGGCCCAGAACAAACAGCTTCGACTTGCCAACAGTGTGAAGGCACGAGGACTCCTAATGCTGTTAAACAGGTACACAGACAATGAGAACCCCAGAATTACTTGGTACCTCACAAATCTCCAGTACTAAGGGCATCTATCTATTCCCTTAAAACACTCCCAAATCAACTCCAACGGCATCGGAAAGACAGTCAATCTCAGGGATCCCTGGCAAGGAAAACCCGGCGCAGGTAATTTATGTTCTTGGCGTAGAGTCTGTTCCCAACATCCAGAAAGACTCAGCCCACAGCCCCATCTTACTGAGCAAGGTCACGCCCTGAAGTACACACTGACAATGTTTAAGTCCAAGGAAGATGAAGTTCCAGTCACTTCCAGGGAAGGGTCTGTTTCCACTGCCTCACTTCTGGTTTATTTTCTGCAATAAAATGTCTTTCCTCCACTAAACACTTTGAAAACCAGAACCCTCTACCGGCGGACAGTCTTCGGGACGCTTCGATCTCTTGCACACAGCCAGGCATCGCCTTAAACTGGGTTGGGCTGGTCACTGAAGGCTTTCTTCTATCACTTAATTCACCACCTTCGTCCTCCACGGGGGAAGAGGACGGTACAAGGATTTTGGAAAAATGCCCAAGAAAGGAAAAAACTAACCGGTTTCCTGAGGGTGTCTCCATCCCTCCCGGCCAGTTTGTGGTGACTTCCTACCAAAGGCCACCAGGGGAGCACCGCCAAACCCGGCTCTCCAACACGGCAGGAAACGTTTCCAGCCTAAAAGCCACTTGTAGGATTATCGGATTCATTCTGGGCGCCGCTGCCAAGTGATGCCCCCGCAGTGCCAACATCTCCCTCAGCTCTTTGTCCCCACGTTGCCTTGCCCTGCCCTACCCTTGCGCCTGGCCCGGGAGCCAGCCCCACCCTGGGGCCGAAGCAGTTCCCCTTCCCCGGGGCTGCCCTTCCCAGGCACACCCCGGGGCCTCGGTCCGCGGCTCCTCCTCCCCCACACTCCTGTTTCCCGGGTAGGAAAGAGCCCGAGCAGCCGGCGGGCCCCTGCCACGGTCACCCAGCCCTCTGCCCACGACCCCGAGGGTCCGCTCTCGAGGAGCAGCCAGCCAGGCTGGGAGTTCCGCGGCCCTCACCCCGCCCAGGGCCCCCAGTCCCGTCAGTCCCTCACCGGGCGGAGGTTGGGCGGGCGACGGTGGCACTGGCGGGCGCGGGCCGCTGCTGTTGATGATGTAGTGGGAGACGCGCGAGTTCTCTGAGACGCTGAGCACATAGTCCCCGGGGCTGGTGCTCGAGTCCCGCACCAGGAACACCCCGTGCCGCTGGCCCTGCAGCAGCGCCACCGCCTCCTGCCGACTCAACCGCCCCCAGTACCAGCTACTCCGCTCCTCCGAGTCGAAGTTGCCCGCCATGGCTGCCTCCGCGCCTAAACGCTGGGGTGCCGCCGCCGCGCGCGCCCCTCCGGCCCCCGGCGCCCGCCGCCCAGCGGACCGGCTCCGGTTTCAGCTTCACAGCAGCGCCCGAAATGGCGGCGGCAGCCGCGGGCCTTCCCCACCGGAAATGACGCGCTCCCTGCCCTAGGGAGGCTGCCGGGAAGGGGCCCGCGGCCCGCCATTGGGAGAAGGGCAATGCGCCCTCGCGCGCGCACTGCGCATGCGGCCTCATGGGCGGTGCCGCCCTGCCCGGCCGGGGGCTGAGGGGGATAGGAGGCGGGGTCTAGTGCCCGGGGGCGGGGCCTCGCCGCCTCCCGCAGAGACGTGCGCCTGCGCCGCCGACCGCGCGGTGCTGCCTCAGGCTCGCGTTCCTGGACGGCTAACTTCTAGGCAGTGGTTCCCAGACACAATTGCAGGAGAAAAGATGCGTGTGGCGCCGGGGCCTCAGTTCTCGGCCAGGCTTCCTGGGATGTCCGTCTGTTTCTCTTTTCTTTTTCTTTTTTTGTTTTTTCAGACGGAGTCTCACTCTGTTGCCAGGCTGGAGTGCAGTGGCGCGATCTCGGCTCACCGCAGCCTCTGCCTCCCGGATTCAAGCAATTCTCCTGCCTCAGCCTCCCGAGTAGCTGGGACTACAGGCGAGCGCCACCACGCCTGGCTAATTTTTGTATTTTTAGTAGAGACGGGGTTTCACCATGTTGGCCAGGCTGGTCTCGAACTCCTGACCTCGGGTGATCCACCCGCCTCAGCCTCCCAAAGTGATGGGATTACAGGCGAGAAACATCGCGCCCGGCCATGTTGGTCTGTTTCTTCTCGTTCCTTTAGCTTCTCCACAGGCCGGCTGATGTTCTCATTTTCATTGATTCATTCAGGACATTGTTATTGACACGCCACCTGCACTGCGGGTGCAAAGGTGATCGAGGCTGGGCCTTGCACTCCTTGAACTCATACACCAGTGAGAGAAACCAGGAAACTGTATGACAAAAGGATGACAAATGCTGACAAACGCTATCATGGGAAACTGACATGAACACAGAGCAGAGCGCCCCTCCATCCAGTCTGTGGAGTAATCCAGGAGGGCTTCCCAGAGGAGGTAGCATGTGTTGACTGCTGAGTGACAAATGGGGATGGACATTCAAAGCAAAGGGAGCAGAGTGTGCCAGGCCACGTGAAGTACAGAGTTCTCCTCTCTTGAGGCTTTGGGGTCACCTGCCCAGATACTTCTAAACACTAAATTGTAGCCAGGGGCATCTCCTACTCTCACTGCAGTCATGATCACTCTGGTCTGTGTTCCGGCTCGCTGGTGCCCTTTCGTCTGGCTGCCCCTAATTGCCCTGCAAACAGCTCCCACTGAGTTTTCTAAAATACAGATCTGGCCGGGCACGGGGGCTCACGCCTATAATCCCAACACTTTGGGAGGCTGAGGCAGGCGGATCACCTGAGGTCAGGAGTTCGAGACCAGGCTGACCAATATGGTGAAACCGTGTCTCTGCTAATACAAAAATTAGCTGGGCGTGATAGCGGGTGCCTGTAATCCCAGCTACTCAGGAGGATGAGGCAGGAGAATTGCTTGAACCCGGGAGGCAGAGGTTGCAGTGAGCTGAGATCCCACCATTACACTCCAGCCTGGGCGACAGAGGGAGATCGTGTCTCAAAAAAATATATATGTATACAAATCTGAATGTGTTGCTACCTTGTGTAAAACGTTTAACAGTCTTGAGGTGTTCAAACTCCCAGGTTAGCTCAGAGCATAAAATTGAGCCATAGTCTCCCTCTCTCTCTTTTTTTCTTTTTTTCAGATGGATTCTTGCTCTGTCGCCCAGGCTGGAGTGCAGTGGCGCCATCACAGCTCACTGCAACCGCCACCTTCCGGGTTCAAGTGATTCTCCCTGCCTTAGCCTCCCAAGTAGCTGGGACTACAGACGCCGGCCACCTCGCCCAGCTAATAATGTTCGTATTTTTAGTTGAGACAGGGTTTCACCGTGTTCGCCAGGATGGTCTCCGTCTCCTGACCTCGTGATCCACCTGCCTCGGCCTCCCAAAGTGCTGGGATTACAGGCTTGAGCCACCGCGCCCGGCCGTCTTCCCTTTCTTAACCACCCCATCACTCCCTCTCCATCAACAGCAGTACGTGCAAATTATTCCCATGACAGCTCTTACCCATTTTACTGTAATTTTTCATGTGCAGTTCTGTGTATGTCCTTAAAGGCCAAGCAGCTAGTCTACGAGGTACTCCACAAGCGTTTCAGGACCGCTAACATTTATTCAGAGATGACCGTCTGCCAGGCACTGTGCTGACTGCCTTCATATGGATCATCTCATTTAATCCTCTCAGCAACCTTATTTGACAAGTATCGCCATCATACAGAAGAGAAAACTGAAGCTTAGAGAGTTTAAGTAACGTGTCCAGAGATACATGTTGGCACAGTGAGGAGCTAGGGTTCAAATACTGGAAGGAGAGACAGCTGTGGTCACTCTGCTGTACCCTCAAACTTCTGAGATAGGAAGTGGGAGGAAGGGGTGGCAGAAATCTACATTTTAAAAAAGCAGTCAGGTGGGGCACGGTGGCTCACGCCTGTAATCCCAGCACTTTGGGAGGCCGAGGCGGGTGGATCAAGAGGTCAGGAGATCGAGACCATCCTGGCTAACACAGTGAAACCCCGTCTCTACTAAAAATACAAAAAATTAGCCGGGTGTGGTGGCGGGCGCCTGTAGTCCCAGCTACTCGGGAGGCTGAGGCAGGAGAATGGCGTGAACCCAGGAGGCAGAGCTTGCAGTGAGCTGAGATCCGGCCACTGCACTCCAGCCTGGGCGACAGAGCAAAACTCCGTCTCAAAAAAAAAAAAAGCAGTCAGCTGTGGATTCTGGTCTAATGGATAGGACAGCCCGTCTGGACTCACCTACACACCCTTGGCCCTGCTCTGGGGAAGTCGGGGTGGGGGCCTGGGAGGGACAACGGCACTTTTCCTGCTGTAGGTGACTCATCGTGACCCTGGCTTAGTCACAGCCTGGCACAGTGAACCAGCAGAAGCAGCGATGCCAGTGTGAATTCTGGCTGGTCTGTGAGCTCTGGACCTGACCCAGAGACTGCCTGTTCCAAAGAAGTCCCTCTAAGACCCCTCCCTAGGGCACATGGAAATTACAAGAAAAAGATTTTTTTTTGGTTTTTCGAGACAGAATTTCGCTCCTGTTGCCCAGGCTGGAGTGCAATGGCACGATCTCAGCTCACTGCAACCTCTGCCTCCTGAGTTCAAGAGATTCTCCTGCCTCAGTCTCCCAAGTAGCTGGAATTACAGGCATGCACCACCATGCCAGTATAATTTTTTGTATTTTAGTAGAGACGGGGTTTCTTCATGTTGGTCAGGCTGATCTCGAACTCCCGACCTGAGGTGATCCGCCTGCCTCAGCCTCCCAAAGTGCTGGGATTACAGGCGTGAGCCACTGCGCCCAACCAAAAAAGAATTTTTTTAAGAAGAATAGGCCAGGCATGATGGCTTACGCCTGTAACCCCAGCACTTTGGGAGGCAAAGGCGGGTGAATCACTTGAAGTCGGGAGTTTGAGACCAGCCTGGCCAACTGGGTAAACACCATTTCTACCAAAAATACAAAAATTAGGCGTGGCGGGCACCTGTAGTCCCAGCTACTCGGGAAGCTGAGGCAGGAGAATCACTTGAACCCAGGAGGCGGAGGTTGCAGTGAGCCAAGATTGTGCCACTGCACTCCAGCCTGGGGGACAGAGCAAGACTCTGTCTCAAGGAAAAAAAAAAAAAAAAA
>NC_045449.1:1269761-1288043 GCF_002776525.5 Piliocolobus tephrosceles
CCTCTTGGGACTCCCCAGGGTTATGAATCAGTACCAGCCTAAGCTGCCTCCCGGGTTCAAGTGATTCTCCCGCCTCAGACTCCCGAGTAGTCTGAGTCTGTTGAGGCCTAAGCCCTCCCAATAGGTCTAGTCCTAGATGGCCCTGGAAACCTAGGAATCTTGGAAAGCTAAGAATCTGAATCACCCAAATAAATCCAAGAATGTCTGGACTAGAATAGAAAGTTCTCTGTGGAGGTTCAAATCTTTCCTTTCCAGAAACTCGATGCAGGAGACTGGCCAAGATTAAGAAAATAATTCGGCCGGGCGCGGTGGCTCAAGCCTGTAATCCCAGCACTTTGGGAGGCCGAGACGGGCGGATCACGAGGTCAGGAGATCGAGACCATCCTGGCTAACCTGGTGAAACCCCGTCTCTACTAAAAAATACAAAAAATTAGCCGGGTGAGGTGGCGGGCGCCTGTAGTCCCAGCTACTCGGGAGGCTGAGGCAGGAGAATGGCGTAAACCCAGGAGGCGGAGCTTGCAGTGAGCTGAGATGGCGCCACTGTACTCCAGCCTGGGCGACAGAGCAAGACTCCGTTTAAAAAAAAAAAAAAAAAAAGGAGAAGGAGGAAGAAATCATAACTAAGCTGGAAAATAAGAGATAAGCAAGAAGGGAAGACCCAGCCATCAGCAGCCACTCCAGCGTGTCTTCCCTCCTTATAGTCCCAGGAGAATCCAAAATTTCAGACACCAACAGCATAGGAACGGGAGTGACCCTCGGGACAACGAGTGTGCAAGCCCACCCCTCTCTCCTTTCTTTTCTCATCCTCCTCCATCCCCTTCAAACATAAGGATTTGCAGCTACAGTGGTGGCTTTCGCCCTCTGATAAGCCTAAGACCTGCCCTACAAAGAAAGTGGCCTCCTTGCTTAGGCGAGGTTTCTGGTGTCTGTTTCGGGCGGGGGGAAGGAGAGAAGGGAGGGTCCTGGAAGGAGGCTCTGAAGCAGAGGTGAAGTGGGGAGAGAATGGAAGGCTGCTCATTCCAACAGAAAAATCCACCCAAATCCTCCCCTCCCAACTCTCCTGACTAAAGAAAGGCATTCCTTCTTTCAGCAATGGGGAAGAAACTGGAGCTCCGCAACCTGCTTGCCTGACTGGTTCCGTCCCCTGAAGCTTCTAGAGCCGCATGATATGGTCGTGACACTGCCCAAGGCTGGGTACCATGTAAACGGCTCACTCTGAAGTTGGGCTACTTATTCCCACTTTTCCTTTAAAAAAAATAAAGCAGGCAGTAAGAAAATTTTTTTCTGGCCGGGCGCTGTGGCTCACGCCTGTCATCCCAGCACTTTAGGAGGCTGAGGTGGGCAGATCACGAGGTCAGGAGATCGAGACCATCCTGGCTAACAGGGTGAAACCCCGTCTCTACTAAAAATACAAAAAAACTAGCCGGGCGAGGTGGCGGGCACCTGTAGTCCCAGCTATTCGGGAGGCTGAGGCAGGAGAATGGCGTGAACCCGGGAGGCGGAGCTTGCGATGAATGGAGATCACACTACTGCACTCCAGCCTGGGCGACAGAGCGAGACTCCGTCTCAAAAAAAAAAAGAAAGAAAAATATTTCTATCAGTCTTTCCGCCATCTTTCCACGCCACCACAATGGTGCGCATGAATGTCCTGGCTGATGCTCACAACAGCATCAACAGTGCTGAAAAGAGAGGCAAACGCCAGGTTTTTTTTTTTTTCTTTTGAGACAGAGTCCTGCTCTGTCTGCCAGGCTGGAATGCAGTGGCACAGTCTCAGCTCACTGCAAGTTCCATCTCCCGAGTTCAAACAATTTTCCTGCCTCAGCCTCCCAAGTAGCTGGGTTTACAGATGGGCGTCACCATGCCTGGCTAATTTTTGTATTTTTAGTAGAGACAAGGTTTTATCATGTTGGCCAGGCTGATCTCGAACTCCTGACCTCAGGTGATCTGCCCAGCTCGGCCTCCCGAAGTGCTGGGATGACAGGCGTGAGCCATGACGTACAAACGCCAGGTTCTTACTGGGCCACGTTCCAAAGTCCTTGTCCAGTTTCTCACCATGATGATGAAGCGGGGTTACATTGGCGAATTTGAAATCACTGATGATTACAGAGCTGGGAAAATTGTTGTGAACCTCACAGGCAGGCTAACCGAGCGTGGAGGCATCAGCCCCAGGTTTGATGTGCAACTCAGAGATCTAGAAAAATGGAAGATAGGCCAGGTGCAGTGGCTCACGCCTGGAATCCCAGCACTTTGGGAGGCTGAGATGGGTGGATCAAGAGGTCAGGAGATCGAGGCCATCCTGGCTAACACAGTGAAACCCAGTCTCTACTAAAAAATACAAAAAATTAGCAGGGCGTGGTGGTGGGTGCCTGTAGTCCCAGCTACTCGGGAGGCTGAGGCAGGAGAATGGGTGAACCCGGGAGGCGGAGCTTGCAGTGAGCCGAGATCGTACCACTGCACTCCAGCCTGGGTGACAGAGCGAGACTCCATCTAAAAAAAAAACAAAGAAAAGTCAGAGTAAGGCACAGTGGCTCACGCCTGTCATTCCATCACTTTGGGATGACCACGTCGAGACCGCGCCACTGCACTCCAGCCTGGGAGACAGAGACTCTGTCACAAAAGAAAAAAAAAAAAAAGGCGGATGCCTGTGTAATGTCTGCGATGTCACCCTCACATGCCTTCTGGTTTGCTACAGAAAGGAATGTCAACCCAGTTATAAAGCATGTAATTGCACTTAATACCTATCTTATCTATCAGCTTCTCGGAGCCACTGTTACTGTGGATAAAGCAAACGAATACTTGCAGTGCTTTCATTTTTCCTTGGGAAAATTAATCGTGGGAAGAGGCATCAAAATTTAGGTGTGCATACAGGATCGTGTCAAGCCCAAAATATCACACGTTGCGTGGTATCTTGTTTGAGAACGTCCACCCTAGGTTACAAATCAAAGCTCCTCAAGCAGCTGGGCTGACCCCGGGGCTAAACCTGTTCTTGTCTCTAAGCCCCACGTGCACTGTTCCCTCCACCCACAGCCCGCCGCCCTCTTAGAAACACTCACAGCCATCTGCTGATGGGCTCCGCGGTTGCAGCTTGAAGCTCTCATTCTTTTTTTTTTTTTTTTGAGACGGAGTCTCGCTCTGTCGCCCAGGCTGGAGGACAGTGGCATAATCTCGGCTCACTGCAACCTCTGCCTTCCGAGTTTAAGGGATTCTCCTGCCTCAGCCTCCTGAGCGGCTGGGATTACAGGTGCTCACCACCACGCCCGGCTAATTTTGTATTTTTAGTAGAAACGGGGTTTCACCATGTTGGCCAGGCTGGTCTTGAACTCCTGACGTCAGGTGATCCACCCGCCTCGGCCTCCCAAAGTGCTGGGACTACAAGTGTGAGCCACTGTGCCTGGCCCACTCATTCTCTTTCTTGTGGAGGCAACACCAATTTCATTTTGGGGAGTCATCTCCTCCCACTCTTGGTCCTGTGGTTTCTGGTGTGGTTCACGTAGCTGTCTCCAGGGCAGGCACCCGATCCAGGCCTGACAAATCAGAATCTACTCCTCTCCCTCGCTACAGTGACTGGGTCAGGGTGGATACCTCATTCAAGTTGCTGCACTGAGAATCGGCTCTGAGACTTTCACATTTTGGGAAAGAGGCACTTCCTCTTTCTTTTTTTTGAGACGGAGTCTCGCTCTGTCGTCCAGGCTGGAGTGCAGTGGTGCGATCTCGGCTCACTGCAAGCTCCGCCTCCCGGGTTCACGCCATTCTCCTGCCTCAGCCTCCCCGGTAGCTGGGACTACAGGCGCCCGCCACCACGCCTGGCTAATTTTTTGTATTTTTAGTAAAGCCGGGGTTTCACCATGTCAGCCAGGATGGTCTCAATCTCCTAACCTCACAATCCGCCTGCCTCGGCCTCCCAAAGTGCTGGGATGACAGGCGTGAGCCACCGCGCCCAGCTGGCACTTCCTCTGTCCGCCTCCGACGCTGAACCGACAGAATGAAAACCTGGAGCTGTGGGCAGCTGTTGCTGCCACCCCATCTCCAGGTGAGAATCTGCTTGGAAGAGAAGCCACCGTAGAGGAAGGTTGAGCCAGGTGATGGCTCCAGACACATTCCTGACCGTGTGTGAGCACCTGGAAGCAGCCCTACCCCGGGACTAAGGTGCTAATGTTATAAATGCCATTTGTTTTGGCCCAAGCTAGTTTGGACTGGGTTTGTCACTTGCAACAGAATTTGAACGCAAGGTGGCTGGGCGCAGTGGCTCACGCCTGTCATCCCAGCACTTTGGGAGGCCGAGGTGGGAGGATCGCGTGAGGTCAGGAGTTTGAGACCAGCCTGGCCAACATGGTGAAACCCCATCTCTACTAAAAATACAAAAATTAGCCGGGTGTGGTGGCACACACCTGTAACCCCAGCTACTCAGGAGGCTGAGGCAGAAGAATCACTTGAACCCGGGAGGCGGAGGTTGCAGTCAGCCAAAATTGTGCCACTGCACTCCAGCCTGGGTGACAAGAGCGAGACCGTCACAAAAACAACCTGCAACGTGAGACCCTTGGTGGCCTCCCAGGGGCCCTCTTCGTTTCCTGATACTGACAAGGAGACCACGTTGGCAAACACATATTGCTTTATTTAGTGTTTCTCTGGATTGCAGAAGTGTCAGCAGTGGGCTGAGACCCCCAGAAGGGCACAGAGGCAGCTGGGCAGCCCCCAGGCCCTTGAGGGTAGGGGTGGGGAGAAGCAGCAGAAGGAGGTGGTGCCCCTGCTGCTCCCCCCAAGGCCAGCCCTTCCCCATGCTCCCGTGCCAGGGAGGGGTCAGGGGCCAGAAAAGGCCCTACATTGTTGAGTGGGGCCCAAGTGTGCAGGCAAGCTGTCCGTCATCCTAAGGCCTGGACTCCGGCAGAGGTGGTCTTCCCACCCGGTGGCCCCCAGGGCTGATGGCTGGTCAAGGAGCCAGATCTGCTGTCAAGACATGACTGGGTTTTATGGGGCTCCCGGTCCCTGGGAGTGGCAGTGAGGCACGCTGAGGAAGGGCTGCTGTCCTGGTTTTGTGGCAACCTGCCGTATGACCGCAGGCAAGTGCCTTCTGTTTGGGCGTCCATCTTCTGCTCTAACATCAAGGGGCTGAGCTGGATGATCTCCCAGTCTTCCAACTTCTATGGCCTAAGACATCCTTCCCCACTCCAGCACGGCCTCAGACTGTGATGATGAGGACAGTAAAACAGCAGTTTTTTTTTGAGACAGAGTCTCGCTCTGTTGCCCAGGCTGGAGTGCAATAGTGTAATCTTGGCTTACTGCAACCTCCACTTCCTGGGTTCAAGCGATCCTCCTGCCTCAGCCTCCCGAGTAGCTGGGATTACAGGCGTGCACCACCATGCCCAGCTAATTTTGTATTTTTACTAGAGATGGAGTTTCTTCATGTAGGTCAGGCTGGTCTCGAACTCCTAACCTCAGGTGATCAGCCCACCTCGGCCTCCCAGAGTGCTGGGGTTACAAGCGTGAGCCACCGCGCCCGGCCTAAAAGGACATTCTTAAGGCAGGAAGAAGAGGGCAGGCAAGCGTGGTCTCAGCCCGCAGATGGAAGTCAGAGTGGGCTGCAAAAGGTGCAGATGGGCAGGCAGGGAGACAGGTAGACAGACAAGGTGCCAAGGGAATCAGGAGGAGAGGTGGTCTGGCCAGCGAAGAGGGCACCAGAGCCCAGCCCACCCCACCTCTCGGCTACATTCCTTGCCCCGTTGGGGTCAGGGAAAACACACCCAGTGTGTCCTCCGGTGGGAAATGGCTTTTTTTAAAAAATAGGTTCCTATAAAGCATCAAAAAAACACTCAGAGAAAACCTCAGCAAAAGTTCCCTTCTCTCCAACATTTGGCATCGGCAGTAGGGCTGGCTCGGCTCGCTCTGGCCCTGACTTTGCTATTGCTGTGGCCCGGCCTGGCCCACTCCTGGGGTAGCTCCTGGCCCCTGCGGCTCCCTCAAGAGGGATGGGCAGGATGTGGGAGATAGCAGGTGGGCTTCGGGGTGTCCCTGGGTCCCCGTCTGAGGGATGGGCAAGAGGTGGGAGACGGCAGGTGGGCTTCGGGGTGTCCCTGGGTCCCTGAGGGATGGGCAGGAGGTGGGAGACGGCAGGTGGGCTTCAGAGTGTCCCTGTCTGAGGAATGGGCAGGATGTGGGAGACGGCAGGGGGGTTTTGGGGTGTCCCCGTCTGAGGGATGGGCAGGAGGTGGGAGATGGCAGGGGGGTTTCGGAGTGTCCCTGGGTCCCTGTCTGAGGGATGGGCAGGATGTGGGAGACGGCAGGTGGGCTTCGGGGTGTCCCTGGGTCCCCGTCTGAGGGATGAGCAGGAGGTGGGAGACGGCAGGTGGGCTTCGGGGTGTCCCTGGGTCCCTGAGGGATGGGCAGGAGGTGGGAGACAGCAGGGGGGCTTCGGGGTGTCCCTGGGTCCCCGTCTGGAAGTTCGAGTCTTTGGTAATTGGGAGGGGGAGGAGAGAAGCAAAGCGCTGGGAGCTGGGAATCCAGTGAGCGCCTTTATCACCGGGAATTCAGCCTGGGAGCGACCTGTGGGGGTAGAGAGACACCCAAGTGGTGAGGGGGGAGACGGGGGGCCCTGGCACTCAGACTTTTTTATCCTTTTTATGGTGAACTGGGGTCTCGCTGTATTGCCCAGGCGGGTCTTGAACTCCTGGGCTCAAGCTATCCTCCCACCTCTGCTTCCCTAAGAGTTGGGATTACGGCATGAGCCGCCACACCCAGCCCCAGCGCTTAGATTCACGGGTTTGATGCAGGCAGGAGTGGTGGGGGCCTAGTGGTCTCCATTCTGGAGACTCGGACCTGACTCCCACAGGAATGCCCACCACCCTGGCCAGGGTGAGCCTCTCCTCCCTCCTGGCACCCCCCAATCATCCCGTATCTTCCCTGCATTACCGTGCTGTCTTTTTTTTTTTTTTTTTGAGACAGGGTCTCATTTTGTCACCCGGGATGGAATGCAGTGGTGAGATCTTGGGTCTCACTGGAGCCTTAGCCTCCTGGGCTCAAGCGATCCTCCCACCTCAGGCTCCTGAGCAACTGGGAGTACAGGTGCCCGCCACCACATCTGGCTAACTTTTTTGTATATATATATTTTTTTTGAGACGGAGTTTTGCTCTTGTTGCCCAGCCTGGAATGCAGTGGCGCAATCTCAGCTCAACGCAACCTCCACCTCCAGGGTTCAAGTGTCTCTCCTGCCTCAGCCTCCCGACTAGCTGGGATTACAGGCATGCATCACCACGCCCTGCTAATTTTGTATTTTTAGTAGAGACGGGGTTTCTCCATGTTGGTTAGGCTGGTTTTGAAATCCCGACCTCAGGTGATCTGCCCGCCTTGGCCTCCCAAAGTGCTGGGATCACAGGTGTGAGCCACCGCACCTGGCCTTTTTTTTTTTGAGATGGCATCTCACTCTGTTCCCCAGGCTGGAGTGCAGTGGCATGATCTCAGCTCACTGCAATCTCCACCTCCTGGGTTCAAGCAATTCAGCAATTCTCCTGCCTTAGCCCCCACTAATAGCTGGTATTACAGATATCTACCACCACGCCTGGCTAATTTTTGTATTTTTAGTAGAGATGGGGTTTCACCATGTTGGACAGGCTAGTCTCGAACTCCTGACCTCAGGTGATCCACCCGCCTCGGCCTCCCAAAGTGCTGGGATTACAGGTGTGAGCCACTGTACCCGGCTTTTGTATTGTTTTTGGAGATGGGTTTCACCATGTTGGCCAGGCTGGTCTCAAACTCCTGACCTCAGGTGATCCCTCGGCCTCCCACAGTGCTGGGATCACAGGCGTGGGCCCCGTGCTGCCACCTTTACAACTTTCTGCACTGAGGGGCTCGTGGGTGGAAACACCTCATGGGTGGGCCGGCGGATGGAAGAGGTGGTGTGATGGCCTCTGGATTAAGGCCCATGGTGAGATGCCCGGGCTTTACCCAGCACAGCCAAGGAAGGCCTCGCTATCACAGCCAGGCCATGAGCGGGAAAACAGACCCCACTCACCACAGCCAGGTGCCCGTTCTTGGCCTTGGTGATGAGCAGCTCCGAGCCGGGGGTGAAGTCGATGGTACCATCCCTGCCGGGGCCCCCTGCAAACGTGATGCTGGGGGAACGGGGTGGGTGAGGCTTTTTCCATGGAGACAGACCCCCAACTCTAAGGTGGGTCCCTGCTCTGTTCCTGGATGTCCACACAGCCCCCTCTCCACCCCTCACCCTGTCTCCGGGTACCCACACAGCCCCCTCTCCCCACCCACCCTGTCCCCGGGTGCCCACACAGCCCCCTCTCCCCACCCACCCTGTCCCCGGGTGCCCACACAGCCCCCTCTCCACTACCAGCCCGCATCTCACCTGCCCTGGTTGATGTTGACATTGTTCACGCGGTCGGCACTGATGGCTGTCTTGGTCAGCGTCTCAATCACGTGGTCACTCTGCAGCACCACATCTCCCTGGGGCGCCAGGAAGGAGGGATCAGGCCCTGCCCAGAACTCAAGGACCCTCTGCCTCACCTCCCCATCCCCTCCTCACCCCCCATCCACCCCCACCTCCCCATTTACCCCCCCACTCCTCCCCATCTACACCCCCACTCCTCCCCATCCACTCCTCACTCTCTATCCACCCCCTGCCCTCCATTTACCCCACCTCCCCATCTACCCCCCACCTCCCATCCACCCCAACTCCTCCCCATCCAGCACCCCATTTACCCCCAATCCCCCCACCCCCTCATCCCATCCATCCCCCCACACCCCCTTCCCCCCGACCTCCCCATCCACCTCTCCCCATCCATGAAAGGGCACCTTTTGCTTATTGTCCTCACGCTGTACATGAAGCACAAACAGACTGTCGCTCAGGCTGCTGACAGAGATTCCTGAAGGGAGAGGGCAAATGTCAGAGGTCAAGTATCAAAGCAGGGGCTCTCCCCCTGCAGCCCTGGACCCCGGCTGACCGGTCAGGTTGGCGTAATCAATCCTCTGCTTGACTTTGGCGTCCTCCACGATGACCACAGCGTTGGGCGTCAGCAGCAGCTGCCGGGAGCGAGGCTTGTAGCCCTTTCGGTCGTATTTCACGACAGGCACAGCGTACTGGGGACAGAGGCCGGGCTGCAGGGGCTTGGGGAGAAGCTCCCAAGGCTCCGCCTGTACCCTGACCTGCCTCCGGCTCCTGGCAGCAGAACCGTGCTGCTGGACTCAGGGCTGCAGGCAGGCTCTTACCTGAATGGGCTCCAATGGACTCAGGCTTGAGGGCAGGGTCTTACCTGAATGGGCTCAGAGCCCAGGACCTGCAGCACGCGGGAGCTGATCTCGTCTGCACCTGCAACCCAGATGGCGGGCAGGGATCAGAGGAAGCAACAGGGGGCCAGGACGATGACTAAAGTTCTGAGCGCTGAAATGTCAAGGGCTCACCAAGCCGAGTACTGATGAAGAGTCTGGGCACACTCTGAGGGTAATTATCCTTCTTGCCCTTGAAGATCTCACTAGCCACTGCTTTCTGTTGCAGCTAAGGAGACAAGGGGGGTGAGGAGAGTATCATGGTGGGGGGTACCATCTTGGGGGGCAGAGCCAGCCTCAGGACCTGAGACAGCCTCCCTCACCTGCTTGCTGGTCCCTCTCTGGCTCTGCACCAGGAGGTTGAGCCCTGCCCTCCCACACTCCCATCAACCCCCCACTTCCTGACCCCCTGCCGCCACCAAACACTCCCCAGCGGTGTCATGAAGGTACTGCCGGGTTTTGAAACTGGCCTTGGTAATGCTTCCCCACCCCATCAGGCCCTGGTGGCCCTGAGACTCGGCCCCAGCTTGGGGTCTTCTAAGTAGCAGATCACTAATACTTAAGGTTACTGAAGGTTATCTATGCCGGGTGGGTGCTTTAGAATCATCCAGTACTGAGTTGGCAAAAACACGGCACACCAACCCATGCCTGTAATCAAGGCAGACACCACCAATCAATCCAAGTGAAGACACAAACTTTTCAACACAGGGTTCTGAGCAGCCTCTACCAATCAAGGGCAGCTGGCCCACGAGGTGAACCCTATTGGCCACCCCAAATGTACTCCAGCGTCCACTCCTACACAAGGCCCAGCTGAGGTTGCCAGTAGACTGAGGTAAATATGGTAGACCAAAGTAAATACAGTAGGCAGGGATAAATACAACAAACAGGGGTAAATACGGCAGACGGGTAAATACGGCAGACGGGTAAGTACGGCAGACGGGTAAGTACGGCAGACGGGTAAGTACGGCAGACGGATAAGTACGGCAGACGGGTAAATACGGCAGACGGATAAATACGGCAGACGGGTAAGTACGGCAGACGCGGTAAATACGGCAGGCAGGGGTAAATACGGCAGGCAGGGGTAAATACGGCAGGCAGGGTTAAGTACGGCAAACAGGTAAATACGGCAGACAGGGATAAGTATAGCAGACGGTAAGTACGGCAGATGGGGTAAATGCGGCAGACGGGGTAAATACGACAGGGGTAAATACGACAGACAGGGGTAAATACGACAGACAGGGGTAAATACGACAGACAGGGGTAAACATGGCAGACAGGGGTAAGTACGGCAGACAGGAGTAAATACGGCAGACAGCGGTAAGTACGGCACAGGTAAATACGGTACGCGGGGTAAATACGGCAGACGGCGTTAATACTATAAAAGAGTAAATACGGTAGGCTGAGGTAAATACGGTAAGCAGAATAACTACGGTAGATTAGGATATATACGGTAGATGAGGGTACATACGACAGACCCGGTAAATGCGGTAGACCGAGATAACACGGTAGGCAGGGTAGATACGAAAATCCGAGATAAATACGGAAGGCAGGGTAAATACGGTAGACCGGGATAAATACGACAGACAGGGTAGAGTAGACCGGGGTAAATACGGTAGACTGGGGTAAATAGAATAGACTGGGGTAAATACGGTAGGCAGGGTAAATACGGTAGACCAGGGTAAATGCCCCTCCAGGCCAACACCCTCTGAGGAATGCCTGCGGTTCCCTGACTCCAATTCCTCATCCTCACCCAGCCCCACTCTACATACCTGCTGCTTCCACTCAGGGCTGATACTCCGGCAGTATTTCCACACCATGTTCTTTATGCACAGCTCCCGCAGAAGCTCTGAGGCCTGAGGGGAAGAGTGAGGTCAGAGCTCCTGGACATCTCCTGGGTCCTTCCCTCTGAAGACATCGAACATGTTACCCCAACCTTTGGATAAGCAAAGCCCCCTCCATCTGGACGACGCTTCCACTCCTGAGTCAAGAGACCTTACTCAATAGGGCGCGGTGGCTCACGCCTGTAATCCCAGCACTTCGGAAGGCCGAGGTGGGTGGATCACCCGAGGTCAGGAGTTCAAGACCAGCCAGGCCAACATGGTGAAACCATGTCTCTACTAAAAATAAATAAATTAGCTGGGTGTAGTGACAGGTGCCTGTAATCCCAGCTACTCGGGTGGCTGAGGCAGGAGAATCGCTTGAACCCAGGAGGCAAGAGGTTGCAGTGAGCCAAGATCACACCACTCCCTGGGCGACAGTGTGAGACTCCATCTCAAAAAAAAAAAAAAAGAGAAACCTTACTTTTCACTGCCCAGCTCTGGTCCGGGCCCTCCGTGAGCCCCTCCCTGACCGATCCTTTGGCCCCAAGAAATCAGACCCTTCTGCTGTGTACTTTGATGGTCCCTAACTTGGCAGGGGGTGCCCACAGACCTCACGCAGGGCAGGTGGGGGCGTGGGCCAGGAGGTGTCCAGGACATTCCGGGGCAGCTGCCGCCGCAGGTTTAGCAAAAAAGAGGTGCGCACATGGTCCAGGAAGAAGGCGTTCTCGGGGCAACGGGGGGCGTGGCGCAGGATGAAGCCTCGGATGAGCCTGGGGTCGGAGGCCAGACAGGGTTGGGGGTGAGGAGGCTGGTGGTGAACCCCCCACACGCCCTGCTTTGCAGCCCCCACAAGGCACCCTGGTGCTCACCGCCGGATGGTCTGCGCTGCCCACTTCCTCTTGGTTGCCTTCCTCCGGCCCAGCGTTCCACGCCACCACGACTGGATGCAGATGGCTGTCGTGGAGACCACAGATGGCTGACCTCTATCTTCTTACCATGGTGGCCCCCACCCCGGCCCCAGACCCCGCCCCTTCTGAAAACCCATGGGCCCACGAACCTGATCGCTTCACCCGGAGGAATTTCTGCCGCCAGTGAAAGCCCCTCCAAGCAGCTTGGATCTTTGTGGCTGCAGTTGGGAAAGAAAGGCAATTGGCCAGAGCGCGGGGAGCCAGCTGGGAGCCTGGTGCCTGCGCTCCATGAGTGGCATGAATGGGAGAGTGGCTGAAGGAGCCAGCGAGCAGGAGAGTCGTGAAGAAGAATGAATGTGGGGACTGCCCGAAGAAGGGGGGGCAGTGGGTGCGATGGCGGGCGTGAGGCTGGAGCTGGTGGGGAGGGGGTTCCAAGTTGACTAGTGGACTCCCTGGAGAAGGACTCCCTGGAGCTGGGTGTGGGGCTGGAGCTGGTAGGGAGGGGTGGACTCCCAAGGGAGTGACTTCCCTGCTTCCCGAAACAGACCCCCGTGCGGCAGGAAAGGTGGGCTTCTCTCTCACCTAGGCTCTGCCGCCGGACCTCCAGGGCATCCTCTGTGGCAAACAGGGTCTTGGGGAAGCGGATGAAGATCTTGGTCCTGGGAAAGCAGCAGTGATCAGCCTGGGGTTGCCAACCCTATTCCCCGCAGGCGCCTGGCATGGTCACTACTCACCTGCCCATCTTGTACTCTTCTGGCTTGTAGCCCAGGTGTCGGACCAGCACAGCCACCCCATCCTGCGGCCGCCCTGCCCACGTGGGCCACGTCTCTGGGCACAGTGACTTGTACCTGGGGATACGAGGGGCAGGAATGCAGGCGGTCCCCACCCACCCCAGTTAGCAGCCTGCTCTGGGGACCCGAATCAGCTTTCTCTGGGCACCCGCTGGGTGCTCCCATTGACTCGTTCACAGCTCGCAGGAGGCTCACTCGGTCACTGCCCCCATTTTAAAGATGAGGAAACCGTTCTTATCTACCTAAGGCCGAGTAACTAGAAAGTGGCAGAGATGAAATTCACACCGTTTGACCCCCCAGACCCCCGACTCAGAAGAACCACAAAGCCCCTCCACCCTTTCTGAGCCGCTTGGAAGCTGCCCTACAAGGCTTGCTACCGTCTGCCTCTGATGCCCGGCACGTGGACGTAGGCCTTCTGTACCCCTGAGCGGGCGCTCCCGGAGGGCACGGCCTACGGGAGCCGGCTGTTCTTTCCACCCAGCTTGATGTCAGGTCTGCAGCACCAAAGGTTCCTAGCACGAGTCCCCCAGCAGCCCAGGGCCTCCGCGTCCACATTTCTAAAATGGGGCCGAGAACCCTTGTCTGCCCTCCCGCTCCCCTTCCCCGGCACCAAGCCGGACCTGCCCCTACCTTTGCAGGAAAGCTTCGTATTTGCGGCGATAGGCAAAGCCGGCTCTGCGCACGCGCAGGTTCTCCATCAGCCCCAGGTACTTCACCTGGTGCCGGATCAGCACCTCATCAAAGCGGCCTGGGGGAGGGGTAGAGCCACGGTCAGCGGGCTGGCGCTGACAGTCTGTCACTTGCAGGGGAGGCCCGGCCCCAAGTCTCCCGTGGGAGGGGCCTACCGGGCTGTTTGGCATCATTAGGCTTGATGCAGCGGACGTAGGCGGGCTCCTTGGACTGAAGGATCTCCACCAGCTGCAGGAGGCTCATCTTGAACTGGGTAGCGACCTGGCGAGCCGAGAGGCATGGAAGGTTGGCAGGAGCCGGGCTAAAGCTGCTGACCCCAGCAGCGAGTACCCCACTCCCCTGGCTGGTGACGCAAGCAGCAGCCCCTGATTCGGCCTGGTCCTTATTCCTCCCACCGCACATTCCTCACCGCAGAGGAGGGGGCCAGACTCCACCCTTACCCCTCTGGCTGGGCGAGGGACCTCAGTCTCCGAGCCTCACTCCAGCCTAAAACTCCTGCCCAGGTCTCCCAGCAACCTCAATGCTACACCTCCCGTTAGTGGCCCTTCTTTTTCATTCTAGAACTTCAGGGCTGCCTTCCTGAACAGCGTGTCCCATGCTACACATTCAGCTATTATCTGGGTACGCTGCTCTGCAGGACCTGGAAGGATCTCGGGCCTGGCGGAGGAACACACTCCTTAGCAAAGACTCACAATTCCGTGCGGTTCGAGAGTAGCAGGTGTGTGCCTGGGGGTTCTGACAGCCCCACAAAGGGACAGCTCATCCAGTCTGAGGGTTAGGGGGCACCAGGAGGCGTCTTCTAGAAATGACGCTCGGCTGAGCTTTAAAGGATAAGGAGGGGCGGGTGCAGTGGCTCACGCCTGCAGCAGTGGCTACGGGGAAAGACTGAGGGGAGGCTGCTAAGTACTCCGGCAAGATGCACGGGCTGGAGGAGGGAGACAAGGAGAAAAAAGAACTAAGGGGCCGGGTGCGGTGGCTCACGCCTGTAATCCCAGCACTTTGGGAGGCCGAGGCGGGCGGATCACCTGAGGTCAAGAGTTCAAGACCGCCTGGCCAACACGGTGAAACCCCAGCTCTACAAAAATTAGCTGGGCATGATGGCAGGTGCCTGTAATCCCAGCTAGTCGGGAGGCTGAGGCAAGATAATTGAGTGAACCTCCCACTTGAGCCTGGGAAGCGGAGCTTGCAGTGAGCCGAGATTGCGCCACTGCACTCCAGCCTGGGCGACAGAGCAAGACTCCCTCTTAAAACAAAAAAAGAACCAGGGATGACACCCAGGTTTCCGGCCTGGGGGACTGGGTGAGTGATCCCTGTCCTGAGTTAGGGAGAGAAGGAGAAAGCCTGGAGGGGGAGACCAAGGGCCCCTTTGTTATAGACCAGTGGGGACTAGCGTGCCTGGGGCCATCTAGGGGAAGAGGATGAGATACCTGAGTCTGTGGCTTGTGGGAGAGGCCTACGCGGGAAGGTGTGCAGGCATCCACAGCAGGGAGACGCTAGGGCCAGGAGGATGTGGGCGCTTCGGGAGAGGGAGGGTGGGGCAGACAGCAGCAGCGGGCAGGGGCCCAGGGAGCCAGACCCTGGGCGGCACGACGCCTGCATGCCCTCCCTGATAGGCACCTGGCTTCCACCTCCCTATGGACCCACTGACCTCACCCTTCTGGGGCTCACTCTTCTTGCCAAACCCAACAGCGGTACCTCTGCCCCCAGCTCGCTGGAGCTCTCCCTGCACCTGGCACCCTGACCATGCCTGCCTTTCCCAGTCCTTCTCCTTGATGCCATGGCTTTCCCGCTCACCTCGTGGCCTTTTTAGACTGTCTGGATTGGACCCTGACTACAGGTTCATCTGACATTCCCAACTCATCTCCAATGTCTCCTCCTCCAGGGAGCCTCCCCAACCCCTCACCCCTTCCGCCCTGTCAGGCCGCTTGCTGTTCCCTCTTGTAAGTTTGCAAAGCACCCTGTGCACGTTGCTGCAGGCACATCCACTCGTTCTGGTACCTCAGTGCTTGGCAGCATCTGCTATAAACGTCTGCTGAGTGGGTGGACACATGACAGCAGCCACACAGAGGCAGCTGTCAACACAGGGACACCCACAGAGACAGATGTACGCACGGATTCCCCTACAGACACAGCCCACACTTAAGACACACGGCTCCACTCTAGACACAGCACACACACACACACACAAGTAGGCAAACAGGGACGGGCGTGGTGGCTCACACCAGTAATCCTAACACTTTGGGAGGCCGAGGCAGGTGGATCACCTGAGGTCAGGAGTTTGCGACCAGCCTGGCCAACATGGTGAAACCCCATCTCTACTAAAAATACAAAAAATTAGCCGGGTGTGGTGGCAGGCACCTGTAATGCCAGCTACTCAGGAGGATGAGGCAGGAGAATCGCTTGAACCCAGTAGGTGGAGGCTGTAGTGAGCCAAGATTGCCCCACTGCACTCCAGCAAGGCTCTGTCTCAAAAAAAAAAAAAAAAAAGTAGGCAAAGAGGCACCTAAGGCAGCCCCCTACAGACACCTGCCTATGTGCACACAGGCTCCAACACGCGTTCACACGCACACTGCCAGCTCCCAGGCTCGTGTAGGCCCTCATGCATGTTGGGGTGCACACACCCCTGCACCTGGTCCCACCACCTCCTCACCGTCTCTGGCCGCTTCTTGTCACTGAGCTCGCTCCGGTCAAAGCACTGGCTCATAATGGGATTCTTCGAGCTACACATGGTCTGTGTGGGCAGAGCCGGGGTCAGGGAGGGGCACATGGACAGGCAGGACAGGCTCCTGGACACAGGTGCAGAGCGGTGGGCTACCACCACCCCCACCCCAGCCTCCTGGGTCCTCCTCACCTCCTTAAGGTTCCGGAAGAGAAGGTCATTGTTTTTGTCCAGAAACCCTGGGAGGGGAGAGCAGGTGTGAGGTGAGAGACAGCCTCCCTGCAGGCCCCTGTGGGGACACAGCCCCAGGACCCTCACCTGTCACGCTGTAAGTCACCTCCCCAGCGTAGTGCAGAAGGCGGAATTCCCCTCGGCCCAGAGATTTCCGGGTCCGCTGGTCAGCCAGCTTGTGCCTGGGGGTGATGGGGTGGAAGCTGCAGATGGCCGGCCTGAACCAAGCCCTCTCTGCCTGCTAAAGGGGCTTCAGGAACAGGCATCAGCCACGTAAAGAGCAGGTGCACCCCAGGCCAGGCACGGTGGCTCACGGCTGTAATCCCAGCAGTTTGGGAGGCCGAGGTGCGTGGATCACAAGGTCAGTAGTTCGAGACCAGCCTGGCCAATATGGGGAAACCCCGTCTCTACTAAAAATACAAAAATTAGCCAGGCATGGTGGCGGGCACCTGTAGTCCCAGCTACTTAGGAGGCTGAGGAAGGAGAATCGCTTGAACCTGAGAGGTGGAGGTTGCAGTGAGCCAAGATTGAGCCACTATACTCTAGCCTGGGTGACAGACCAAGATTCCGTCTCAAAAAAAAAAAAAAAAAAGAGCAGGCACACTCTCTTTTGACTCTGGGTCACTGAGGCAGGCCAGGCAGGCCAGTGGCCTCCCTGCTCAGAGCAGACCACAGAGGCTCAGAGAGGTAGATGGCCTTGGTCAGGGCCACACAGTGCCAGGACCGGGACCTGGGCCGCCTGACGGCCAGGGCACACTGCAGGGAGGGCAACTCTCGTTGCTTCCAGCTGCTGCAGGCTCTGCTCAGAAGGCGGTGGTGAGCTGCCCACTACTTCTCAGAACGGAATCTGCTGCCCCAAGAGAGCACTAAAGTCTTAGGCATGTTTATACCCTTTGGCCCACTTGCTGCTTTTAAGAACTATTTCAAGCAGCTAACCAGAGATACAAAGACTGAAGGCACAGGATGTTTGTGGCAGCCTTGTGATGCCAGCAGAAACCTGGTGGCTGGCCAGGGGCCCCGAAGAGCTGGCCGAGAGAGGGGAGTATCTGTGGGTCAGAGCCGCTCCAGGAAGAGTTTTGAGGAAAATTTTCTGTTTGATGATACAGGAAAATGTGCAGGATATAGCATTACTCTGAGCCTTATACACAAGAAGTTCTTTTTTTTTTTTTTGAGACGGAGTCTTGCTCTCTTGCCCAGGCTGGAGTGCAGTGGCTGGATCTCAGCTCACTGCAAGCTCCGCCTCCCGGGTTTATGCCATTCTCCTGCCTCACCCTCCCGAGTAGCTGGGACTACAGGCGCCCACCACCTCGCCCGGCTAGTTTTTTTTGTATTTTTTAGTAGAGACGGGGTTTCACCGGGTTAGCCAGGATGGTCTCGATCTCCTGACCTCGTGATCCGCCCGTCTCGGCCTCTCGAAGTGCTGGGATTACAGGCGTGAGCCACCGCGCCCGGCCAAGAAGTTCTTGACTATAAAAAAAATGCATAGAAAAAGGCAGGAGGGAAGGGCAGGAGGGAAATGCCTCACGCGGTTACCAGCCGTGGCCTTTGGGCAACAGAATCACAAGTGGCTTGTGTGTACAGCCAACTTTGCACTAATGAGCAATATTATTTTTATAATCAGAAACAATATTTTAGTATTTATTATTTAACGAATCAGGCAGCCCCTAAACCAGAATAGATTCAGAGAGACTCCTAGAAACAAGTTTTTTTTTTTTTTTTTTTTTTGAGATGGAGTCTGGCTCTGTCATCCAGGCTGGACTGCAGTGGCGTGATCTCAGCTGACTGCAACCTCCGCCTCCCGGGTTCAAGTGATTTTTCTGGCTCCCGAGTAGCTGGAATTACAGGTGCCCACTACCAGGCCTGGCTAATTTTTGTAGTTTTTTTTTTTTTTTTTTTTTTTTGAGACGGAGTCTCGCTCT
>NC_045449.1:1288143-1294304 GCF_002776525.5 Piliocolobus tephrosceles
CGCTCTGCCGCCGGGGCTGGAGTACAGTGGCCGGATCTCAGCTCACTGCAAGCTCCGCCTCCCGGGTTCCCGCCATTCTCCTGCCTCAGCCTCCAGAGTAGCTGGGACTACAGGCGCCCGCCACCTCGCCCGGCTAGATTTTTGTATTTTTTGGTAGAGACGGGGTTTCACCATGTTAGCCAGGATGGTCTCGATCTCCTGTCCTCGTGATCCGCCCGTCTCGGCCTCCCAAAGTGCTGGGATTACAGGCTTGAGCCACCGCGCCCGGCCAATTTTTGTAGTTTTAATAGAGACAGGATTTTGCCACGTTGGCCAGGCTGGTCTTGAACTCCTGGCCTCAGGTGATCTGCCCGCCTCGGCCTCCCACAGTGTTGGGATGACAGGCGTGAGCCACTGTGCCCATCCAGAGACAAATTTTCAATATCTGATTATGCAAAAAATAATCATGGATTTGGCATTCAACACCTCTGGGACTGACCCCAGCTCGGCAACCTAGATGAGAGGTAACTTTGGGGAAGTGACTGCCTCTTGGAGTCTCAGTGAGAAAACACCAAGAATCCCTCCAGGAGCGGCTGCAGGAGAAGCCACGATGTGCACAGCACACGTGAGACCGCGCTGGACAGAGGCACTTATTCCTGTTCCTACCTCGCCCCACTTCAGGGGATTCCTTCAGTATAAAGCAGTTTCCAAATAAGGAAAAATCTGTTTCCTTTATTTATTTTTTGAGACAGAGTCATGCACTTTGGCCCAGGCTGGAGTGCAGTGGCGCGATCTCGGCTCACTGAAAGCTCCGCCTCCTGGGTTCACACCATTCTCCTGCCTCAGCCTCCCGAGTAGCTGGGACTACAGGCGCCCGCCACCTCGCCCGGCTAGTTTTTTGTATTTTTTTAGTAGAGACGGGGTTTCACTGAGTTAGCCAGGATGGTCTCGATCTCCTGACCTCATGATCCGCCTGTCTCGGCCTCCCAAAGTGCTGGGATTACAGGCATGAGCCAATGAGCCCGGCCTAGCAAGTTTCATTCTCAAAAAAGAACAGGGAGCAAGCCAGGCTACTAGCATGTTTCTTTTTTTTTTTTTTGGGTGGAGGTCTCACTCTTGTCACCCAAGCTGGAGAGCAATGGTGAGATCTCAGCTCACTGCACCCTCCACCTCCCGGGTTCAAGCGATTCTCCTGCCTCAGCCTCCCAAGTAGCTGGGATTACAGGTGCCTGCCACCACGCCCAGCTAACTTTTGTATTTTTAGTAGAGACAGGGTTTCACCATGTTGGCCAGGCTGGTCTTGAACTCTTGACCTCAAATGATCCGCCCACTTTGGCCTCCCCAGAGTGCTGGGATTATAGGTGTGAGTTACCATGCCCGGCTGTTTTTTTCACTTTTTGAGACAGGCTCTCGCTCTGTAGCCCAGGCTGGAGTGCAGTGGGTTGATCCTAGCTCACTGCAGCCTCAAAACTCCAGGGCTAGTGATGCTTTCGTCCCAGCCTTCTGCATAGAAGAAGGCTCCAGGCGTGTGTCAGCATGCCTGGCTAAGCTTCTTAGTTTCTGGACACACGTGAGGCGTCCTTAACTCAGCACTTGGTCACCTCCTTGTAGCTGGTGTTTTGGGATCAGGGAGGGACTCCTGCACTCTGCAGGCTCTGCAACAAGTGAGTCCTCGCCCCCAGCAGCCCGGCGGCCCTACTCACGTCAGGAAGTGTGGATGGTGCTTGACCGTGTCCTCCAGTTTCTCCAGGAAGGTCAGGTCCGTGGCCTCCCCGGGGCGCAGACACTCCTCATCCTGGGGGGGGTGTGGCACAGGGGGAGGGGCATATGGGAGAGGGGCCAGAGAGCACAGAGGATTGGGGTCACCATGCTGGGAGGCACAGACACAGGGGAGGGGGCAGATCACAGGGAGCCTCCATAGACAGCTTCTGACCGGGGCGGTGCTCCCTCCATCCGCCATTCACAGCCTTGCCCCAAACTCTGGCCCTCTGTGGACCAGCCTGGAGAGAACGGAGAAGGGGGACATCCTCCCACCCAGCCTTCAGCACGAGGCCTTGGAGGCACAGAGGACTCACCAAAATCGAGATGATGCCCTTAAACTTCTCCTCCACCAGATCACAGATGATCTTGTTGTTGAAATACTGGACAGGCTCCCACTGAGGGGCAGAAGGGAAGGAAGGCATCACCGTGGGGTCCTGGCACCCTCTCCCAGGGGCCCTGATGCCCAGGCTCCCCATGGCCCAGAGAGTGCCCTCAGGCTTGCACACACCGCGATGCCCTCTGCCTCGTATTCCTCCTGCTCCGACTTGAGCGTGAGCTCGATGAAGAGCTGCTGCAGCTTCTCGTTGCAGTAATTGATGCAGAACTGCTCAAAGCTGTAAGGAAGAAGAGCCCATAGTGGCTCCGTGGGGACACAAGACCAGCAGAGGGGAAAGGCTGGACGAGGCCCCTGAGCACAGGAGGTGAGACACACAGAGCCAGTCCCCGGCCGGCTGCGGAGTCACGGGGCACGAATGAGAGGCTGGGGGCAGAAGACAGGGAGCAGGACAGAAGCCTGGGAGGAGACGGGGGGAAACATGGCACTGACCTGTTATGCTGAAACACTTCGAAGCCATAAATATCCAGGAGCCCGAGAACCGTGGTGCTCCGCCAGCTGGGGCTCTCCGCATCCTAGGGCAGTCATTCAACCGAAGGCGTGGGCCCCCGCGTGTGCCAGCCCCACGCCACAGCCCCCTGCCCGCTGATGGCCCTCCCTCCTGCCTCGGGAGCAGTGTGGAGCGAGCCCTCACCTTGGAGGCCAGCGACCTGTTGATCTTCCCCACGAGCCAGGTAAAAGTGCGGCTGTACACAGCCTTGGCAAGAGCGTCTCGCGCGTAGGCGGCCTGCTCCAGGTTCAGCGGGCTCAGGAGCTGTGGGTACAGCGTGAGGCAAGGAGATGAATGCCACAGAGCCCATGCATCCCACCTGCCCCCAGGCTCAGGCAGACCAGGAAGCTGTCACCACTCTGCACTCTGCACTCCAGCCTGCGGTGTGGGGAGGGGTGCTGGTAGTGGGACCTCAGGGAGGACAGGTGGCCGCCCCAGAGGGAAGGTGGTAGAGGGACAGGTCCGAGTAGCTGGGATGACAGGCGCCCACCACCACGCCCGGCTAATTTTTGTATTCTGAATAGATGGGGTTTCACCATGTTGGCCAGGATAGTCTCGAACTCCTGACCTCAGGTGACCCGCACACCTCAGCCTCCCCAAGTGCTGGGGTTACAGGCGTGGGCCACTGTGCCTGACTCGACTCTCTGCTTCCCTGAGCAGCCTTCCTTCCATCCCTCCAGCACTGCTGAGGGGACCAGGCAAAGGGGAGTGATGGGAGTAGGGGCTGCTTTGGAACACCCGCCCCTCCACACCCGAGGGCAAGGGCCTAGCCTCACCTCCTCCCCCTTGGCGATGATCTTCCTGTGTGTCAGGGCTTCTCGCAGCGTCGAGCCTTCCACGCTGAGGAGCTGCCAAGGGCAGGCAAGGATGAGGTGAGGGCGCACCCCCAGCCCCCACCCCCGCTGTCCTCCCCTTACCCTCTGCCCGCCGCCGCTCACCCTGGTCAGATACTTCAGTTGGTTCTCGGTGGTGACCTGGGCGTTGCTCTCCTCGTCGGCAGCAAAGTGGATGTTACCCAAATGCAGGACGCTGGCCACGATGCTCAGCAGGTCCTGGGGAGCAGGCCGGGGGCAGGAGGGGGTGAGAGGGGCCAGAGAGCCCCAAGAAGGCAAATAGCGGATGGCCACGCAGGGGTGGGTGGTGAAGTGTCTGAGAGGAGAAGGGGCTGGAAGTGGGAATGGGTGTTAAAGGTGGAAGGTGATTCTGGGGGGTGGGCCGGGCACAGTGGCTCATGCCAGGAATCCCAGCGCATTGGGAGGCCGAGGCGGGCAGATCATCTGAGGTCAGCAGTTCAAGACCAGCCTGGCCAACATGACGAAGCCCCATCTTTGCTAAAGATACAAAAATTAGCTAGGTGTGGTGGCAGATGTCTGTAATCCCAGCTACTCAGGAGGTTGAGGCACGAGAATCACTTGAACCTGGGAGGCAGGTGTTGCAGTGAGGTCAGATCAGGCCATTGCACTCCAGCCTGGGCAAAACAGCAAGACTCCATCTCCAAAAAAAAAAAAAAAAAAAGGAGCCAGCTGTGGTGGCTCATGCCTGTAATCCCAGCACTTTAAGAGACTGAGGCAGGTGGATCACCTGAGGTTGGGAGTTAGAGACCAGCCTGACCAACGTGGAGAAACCCCGTCGTCTCTACTAAAAATACAAAAAATTAGCCAGGTGTGGTGTAATCCCAGCTATTTGGGAAGCTGAGTCAGGAGAATCGATTGAACTCGGGAAGTGGAGGTTGAGGTGAGCCGAAATTGCACCACTGTACTCCAGATTGGGTAACAAGAATAAAACTCTATCTCAAAAGTAAAACAAAACAAAACAAAAACAACAACAACAAAAGAAGGTAATTTTGGGGGTGTGAGAGGAGGAAAGGGAGGGTCCCGGAAGAGGCCTCACCTCTACTTCATCCTCAGTGAAATCAATGACTGTCAGAGCCTTCCTGACCACCTTCCAGTCACTCTTGTCGTTGATGGAGGAGACTTTGGCACACTGGCCCTGGAGGAAGGGCACAGCAGGGTTAGAGCCCTGGCAACGGATCCCTGCGTGGCACCTGCCCTGCCTGCCAGCCACTCACCTTCACCAGGTACAGGTAGCTCTGGGGGTTCCGTTCCAAGCCCAGCCTGCGAAGAGTCTCCTCCTCGCCGCCCTCCAGCAGCTGGTAGAAGATGTGGAAGTTCCGCTCCCCGTGATTCTGGTGCACCACTCGTGACTTTTCCAGGAGATAGCTGAGGATGTGGCCACCCACGGGGGCACCCTGTGGGCAGGACAAGGCATAGGCCTGGTCGGGGGAGCGGGAACAGAGCCATCTGCCCGTCTTCCCCCGACTCCTGGGCTTGGGCAGCCAGACCTGGGCGCCAATTCCGGCCCTGCCACTAGCTGTGTGGGCTCAGGCACACCACCCGCGCTGGACTCAGTTATTTCATCTAGGAAATGGGGAGATTCAACTCCGTCCACCTGGATGCCTGACAAGCATCCCAAATTCAACAGGCCTGAAACTGAACACCGGACCTTCCCCCTCTTCAAACGAGCTCCTTCCTGCTAGTGTCCGCCCATCTTGGTCAGTGGTGAGTACATCCTTCTCGTTCAAGCCAAGGACCTGGCAGTCCTCCTGCAAGCCTGTTTTTCTTCCATACCCTACATCCAATCAGGCAGCCGATCCTGCTGCCTTAACTTTTAAAACATCCAGAATCCAATCACTGCATCACACTGGTCTCAGCCACCGTCACCTGTCACCTACACGATGACATCAGCCTCCTAACCAGTTTCCCTGCTTAGCCTGGTTTCCCATCTATTCATCTACTCCCAATCTCCCAGTGAAGCAGCCAAAGTCATTTTTTTATTTTTGGAGACAGGGTCTTGCTCTTTCACCCAGGCTGGAGTTTTTCACTGCAGCCTCAACCTCCCAGGGCTAGGCTGGAGTGCAGTGGTGAGATCTTGGCTCACTGCAACCTCCGACTCCCAGGTTCAAGTGCTTCTCCTGCCTCAGCCTCCTGAGTAGCTGGGACAACAGGTGCCCGCCACCACGCCTGGCTAATTTTTGTATTTTCAGTAGAGACAGGGTTTCACCATGTTGGCCAGGCTGGTCTTGAACTCCCAACCTCATGTGATCTACCTGCCCCAGCCTCCCAAAGTGCTAAGATTAGAGGCGTGAGCCACCTCACCCAGCCCAATGACTCCTCTTCTACTCAGAGTTTAAAAAAAAAGGCCGGGCGCGGTGGCTCACACCTGTAATCCCAGCACTTTGGGAGGCCGAGATGGGCGGACCACGAGGTCAAGACATCGAGACCATCCTGGCTAACACGGTGAAACCCCGTCTCTACTAAAAAATACGAAAAACTAGCCGGGCGAGGTGGCGGGCGCCTGTAGTCCCAGCTATTCGGGAGGCTGAGGCAGGAGAATGGCGTGAACCCGGAAGGCGGAGCTTGCAGTGAGCTGAGATCCCGCCACTTCACTCCAGCCCGGGCGACAGAGTGAGACTCCATCTCAACAAAACAAAATAGGCTGGGCGCGGTGGCTCAAGCCTGTAATCCCAGTACTTTGGGA